>NC_092809.1:100943755-101250887 GCF_040954645.1 Diabrotica undecimpunctata
ATATTACCAAAGAAGAAATATTACACGCATTAAAAACAATGAGGAGTGGGAAAAGCGCTGGGCCTGACATGCTTCCTATAGAAATCCTCAAAATTCTAGATGAGAAGCACATTGATGTTTTAGTGACACTCTTGACCCAAATTTATAGATCAGGCGTATTACCCAAAGAGTGGTTAACGTCGATTTTTATTTGTCTCCCCAAAAGAAAAAAGCAAGAGAATGCTGCGATTACCGCACCATTAGCTTGATGTCTCATGTGCTAAAGTTACTACTAAAAGTCATCCATAACCGAATATATCACAAACTGGACATAAACGTTAATGATACACAATTTGGTTTCCGCAAAGGCCTAGGAACGCGTGAAGCTTTTTTTTTACTTAATATACTGATACAAAGATACCTGGATGTCAATCAAGATATATATTATGTATGTTTTATTGACTATAATATAGCATTGGACAAAGTACGACATAACCAATTAATGAATGTCCTGAAATCAAAGAAGATTGACTACAACGACCTCAGGATCATATCAAATTTATACTATAAACAGCGAGCAAAAGTACGTGTGGACAGCTGTCACAAGAAATTGAAATAAGATGTGGAGTGAGACAGGGATGCGTATTGTCGCCAATTCTTTTTAATGCCTACTCCGAAGAGATCCCAAAAAACGCTCTTGAGGGTGAAACAGCTGGAATAAAGGTAAATGGAGTTCCCATTAACATCATTAGATATGCGGACGACACTGTGATCTTAGCCGAAAATATTGAAGATCTTCAGAGACTGGTGATCAGAATAGAGGAGTATGGAAAAGAGTACGGTCTAACAATGAATGTCAAGAAGACGAAATTTATGAGAATATAGAAAAACTCAAAGAAATAACGATAATCTTCTAATAAACAGAACCAACGTCGAACAAGTGGACAAATATGCATATCTGGGGACAATGATTAACTCCACAAATGATTACATTCAGGAGATCAAAATCAGAATAGAAAAGGCTAGAGCAAATTTCAACAAAATGAGAAGAGAGCTATGTACAAAGGATTTAAAATTGGAACTAAGAGTTAGTTTGGCGAGGTGCTATGTTTTTTTGACTTTATTTTATGGAATGGAATCTTTCACCTTGAATGTGACATCAATGAAAAAACTGGAATCATTCGAGCTGTAGGTGTAAAGAAGAATTCTGAAAATATCGTGGACAGAACACGTCACAAACAAAGAGGTTATGAGAAGGATAAATAAAGAATGTACATCAAATGAACATTTCAGAGCAGCCGTCTCAAAAGTCCGAATAGCTATGATGATTGCCGACCTCCGCTGCGGAGATAGGCACTTAAAGAAGACAAAGATTATAGTCCAGAATTATTATTATAACTAGACTCATCACAACTATCAACCAAAATATACTGAAATATGTTGGACATATAACTAGAAGAAGAGAAAACATGGAGCGAATGACAGTTGAAGATAACGTAGCGGGTAAAAGATCCAGAGGAAGATCTCCAGTACGATGGCCGGACCAAATAAAGGACATAACTGGTTACTCACTCTCCGAAGCAGAACAACACGTACAGGAGAGAGATAATTGGACAGAAATAGTCAAATAAATGACATGACGTGACTACATCCTTACGAAGGAGAAAAGATAGAGGAGGAGGATTATAATCAAAAATAAAAACCATCGGTATTGCGCGAGTTATAGTACAATTACCGCTAGAATCCAGTATATTCGACCACGCGAATTCAATAAGAAGTTGCCGCCTATCAGCACTGAATATTCCGGAGCCTTACATCAATTGCGACTTACTAAAACAGAATATGCAGCAAGTGGAATTATTATAAATAAAGCATTGTAAAACCTCCTTTTTTTAGTCTGACAGTCTGACATTAACGTGATAATAATCTGTTATATTTGTATTTGAAGTCTGACAGTCTGACCGTATAATTGTATTTGAAGTCTAAATAATATAAATATTTTGAATTGTAACTAAAATCTTTACTAATGTAAATAAAAGTTTACTTTGAGTGTTTGTGCTTTTTAAAAAGTGTTTTTCAAAAGAACATTCATAATTCGCGTGAAGAATGCCAAACAAAAATTAAGTTGAAACATATTGAATTTTAAATATCAAAATCAGTAAAAAATGTATTTAGTCTTCCAATACAGCAACTTTCTTCATTTTTTAATCTAATCCTAATCCAACCTTTTCGTCAGAGACGAAAATGCCACTGAAACTCTAAAAATCACATGAAAAAATCGAATTACCAAGAATCTATACGTCGTAGAAAAAAATATTTCAAATAAAAACTGTAGCTGATTTTGAACATTTTCTACGTTTTTATAAGTAAAAAAATGGCAATCTTCTATATCGTCTAGTTTTTGTTGTGCAAGATTTTAAAAAAATTCAATTTTTTCAAGATCACATCAATCAATCAAAATCGATGTAAATTAAATTTGGTGGGCTGTTATAATTTAATGTATTATAAAGCTTTTCTAGACCAATTATGAAGGTCTTATGTGCAATCAAGTGGTTCAAAAATATTGAATACGAAAAGGCTTGCTTTTCCTGTTTTTTTTTTGTATTTATTGCTATTTTGTAGCAAGGGTAATAAATCAAAACATATTTAACCACCCGTATCGTATAGAAAATTTAATTGTTGCTATTTTTTTACGACTTTGCTCCAACATGAATTGTTTTAAAGTTATAAGCGAGGAAAGGAGAAAATCGATGTTTTTAGAAGTTTTTAAATATTTTAATTTTTTTATTAATGTTCCCGATCTATTTGAGATGGAAGTTAACTAGGGAAGGGATGGAAGCCTAACTACTTCTGCAAAAATTTGAATGCCACCTCTCACATCCACCTCAAAACACATCCGCCCTGGTCTAATATAAATATGTTTCTCTCCTGATGGCAACCAATATGTAGCTTGGCCGTTTTTAAAATTTTAAACTGTTTGTCCTTGTGTCGTGTAGTGGTAATGTATATTTATTATGTTTATGACATTCTCAATAGAATAGATTGTTGGATAGGCCAAATTTGACTGAAGATGCTCTAGGAGCGAAAGTAATTGGGCAAGATTTAATAAATAAACTGTGCTCGATATCTGCCTTATTTGATTAAAGTTAATATCTGTTTGTAATTATAGATCGAGGAGACAGATTTTTATTGTCACCCATTGTTGATTGATGTCCTCGAAGTTGGTGTCAGATTTATCAAAGCTCTCAGAAGAATTACTCGTTTATTATGTATATTATCTTAATAATTTCTATTAGGGTAATATTTCTCAAAAAGATACTAGTGCAGACTTCTAAATTGATGTGATACAACAAATCAATTTAATATTGACATATCTAAGGGTAACAACGAACTTACTGTCTGGTTGCTAAGGAATTTGACATGTCTTCACAGTCTACTTGATTTTTGGCAATATACTGAGTACAGTCGTTACCACCTTATTTTAATGCATTGTTGATCTACAGCCCATTACAAAGCCATTATCATTTAAAAGGAATTCATCACCAGTTGGCGCTACAGCCCTTCGTGAGCCTTGGCCTGCTTCAAAATATTCTTCCATCCTTCCCTATCGAGTGTCTGTCTTCTCCAGCCCCTCACTCCAATCTCCCTCGGATCTTTCTGTACATCGTCCAGATATCTGAGTTTCGGTCGCCCCCTTCTTCTTCCTCCGACCGGCCTGTTTAGCATAGTTATTTTAGTGGGATCACTCTCATCCATCCGCATAACGTGGCCCACTCACCTTAGGCGGTTTATTTTGATGGTCTTTACAATATCTGCATCACCAAAAAGTCTATAGAGTTCAAAGTTATATCGCCTTCTCCACAGACCCTGTTCGTTTTTTTTATAGCCCTTTTTCTATCCGAATTGTCGAATAAAGGCCTCTCCCATTTCTCGCCATTCATCCCTGTTGTGTTCTAGGCGTTTTCACATTGGTCCTGCAACTCTTTTGATATCGTCGCTCCAGCGCATTTGAGGTCTTTCTCTTGGTCTCTTCGCATCGTACGGTCGCCAGTTTCCGACTTCTTTGTTTCATCTACCATCTTCGAGACGTTCGTTGTGTCCAACCCATTTCCATTTTAATTTAGCTGCTTGTTTCGCGGCGTCCTTTATTTTTGTTTTGTCCCGGATTGCTTCGTTCGTTTGCCGATCTATTAGTGAGATACCAAGCATCTGTCGTTCCATGGCTCGCTGAGTTTTTCGAATCTTGTCCATGTTCTTTTTTGTGAATGTCCATGTTTGAGCTCCGTAAGTGAGAACGGGAAGAATACAAGAATCGAACACTTTGGTTCGAAGGTTTTGGGGTATCTTTTTGTCTTTTAGTATGTATGAGAGTTTTCCAAATGCGGTCCATCCCATTCTTACTCGTCTGCTTATTTTAGTAGTTTGGTTTTCTTTGTTTACCTTGATATTCTGACCCAGATATATGTATTCTTCTACATGTTCCACTTTTGTTCCTTGGATGGTTATCGTCAGTTGATCATCTTTATTCGACATTAGTTTAGTTTTACTCAGATTCATTTTCAGTCCTTTTTTTATGGATTCCGTATGAAGCTCATCGATCATCGTCTTCAGTTCTTTCCAGCTGTCGGCAATTAGTACTACGTCATCTGCATATCTTAGATGGTTTAAATACTTTCCGTTTATCGATAGTCCCTTCGTTTCCCAATTTAGTGATTTAAAGATGTCTTCAAGTGCGGCAGTAAATAGTTTTATAGATATGGTGTCTCCCTGTCTTACTCCTCGGTTGATTTTTATTGGCCTCGTTTTCATTCCGTTATCCATCGTGACTACCATTTCAGTGTGTTGATATATATTATGTATTAATATCCTATATCTAGAATCTATTCTGCTGTTGACCAGTGCATCACTGATGAGTGCTTCCTCAATGGTCCATAATTCTATGTTGTCAAAAGCTTTCTCGTAGTCTATAAATGCTAAACAGTAACTCGCAGTAACTCTTCATGTCGGGTCGTCATTGCCCATGTTTCCGATCCGTATGTGAGCACTGGGCGTATTATTGTTTTATAAAGTTTGCACTTTGTTGCTATTGACATACTTCTCGCTCTTAGTTGAGGGCCCAGGCCAAAATAACAGCGGTTAGCCACGCATATTCTTTTTTTTTATCTCGTTGGATGTGTTATTTTTGTACTCTACTAGTGATCCTAAGTAGCAGAATTCTTCTACCATTTCTATCGTTTCGTGTTGCACCTCTAAGTTATTTTGTTGAATTCTTGATATGGCCGGCATATATTTAGTTTTCTGGATGTTAATCAGAAGTTCGATGTTTTCTGCGGCATTTTTGATACGTGTGAAAGCCTCCACTGCTTCATTTTGGGTTCTTCCAATTATGACGATATCATCAGCGTATGCCATTATTTGTATACTACGGGTATATATCGTACCTTTTAAGTTTATTCCCGAATCTCTCATAACTTTTTCTAACGCTAGGTTGAACAGCGTGCATGATAGCGCATCTCCCTGGCGCAGTCCTCTGTTGGTTTTAAATGGTTTTGAAACATCCCCTTGTACGCGCACTTTACATTCGACTTTCATCATTGTCATTTTAATTAATTCTACCAATCCTTTTGGTATTCCTAATTCGATCATCGCCGAATATAATTGGGGCCTGTCAATAGTATCGTACGCTGCCTTAAAGTCTACGAAGATGTAATAGCAGTTTAAATGGAATTGGTTATCTTTAATAGATAAACAATCTACCTTTTGTATCGTACAACAATAGGCCACTCCATTCGAGCATTTGTTGTAATTATGTTATTTGTTTGTCTTTAATATGAAATGATTTTTTTGAATTAAATTTTAAAAAATACGAGTACTGGTTTCCTTTACACTCTGTATACTGAAGTTTGAACGTGATGAGTTTGATAAGGTTGTACTCAGAAAAATATGGGTTTTTAATTAGATAAAAATATGCCCTTTTTATTTAAAGAAATTATCGATGTCACATCTGCTAAGATAGTGGGGGTAAAAGTTATTTTTTCAAAAAAGGTTAAAAAACAAAACTAAAAATCGACCTGTCAGAGATTTAACTCTGAAAATAATTAAGTCATGGGATAATAAACCGATTCCACATTTTATGAACACACTGTATATGGACAACGTGAATTAAAGAGCATGTATGTCTAGAAACGATTTTATTACAAAACTAAAAGAACTTTTGGACTATTTGTGTAGGAATGTTATGTGATTCTACTAAATGTATAATTTGACATTGGCAACTCAAATATTTTATTTGAGCGACTCATCCGTGACTTTATATTACACAAAGAGATTTATTAATGATACAATTAGTTTTTAACAATCTGGTAAAATGAACAGTGGCAAATTGGAAAGTTTATAGCAAGTTCGTGTATATTAGAACTCAGATTTATATTCTCTGTTATCGTATTACATTGCATTTTAAGTTAAATGCATGATTAATTATTGTATAACAGACTGCAAGGGGACTACCAGTGAATGTTTTGCATTTAAAGTAATTGACGACGAATCTAATTGATTGAACTATGTATGGAGTTGTCATTTTTAATTACTTCTAAACGGCATGGTTATTTAATCTAATGTGTGAACACTTAAAAGTGTCAAAACAATAAAAAACTTTTTTTAAAGCTTTGAAGATTATTGGTACAAATTATTTGTAAATACTCATATAGGATGGTGTCTGGTTTATTCCAACATATTTTGCATTTAAATTACTCTCTGACAAGAGATTCCATTTTGACTATTCGGATAAGATTCTTGATTGCGGCTTTATTTTTAATAGCAGCGAAATAAGTTTCTTTTCTTAGTAAATAGGGAGTTTGTCAATAGTAAGAGAGCATCAAATGATTTACGAGATAGTATGTATTATGGTAATGTTATAGCAACAACTGGACAACATATTGGAAATTGTTTTAGTCAATTTTTTTCAACAGTTTATTCGCCAAAATCAAAGATTTATAACTTCTTTTTTTACATAATTTTTCAATATCAGTCGAAGATATTTTTACAACATTTTATCCTTACCTAATAAGTTAAGCAATGGTCCAGATGGTATTCCTGATTACTTTCTAAAGAATATTATTTATTCACTAACTAATTCTTTACATCTTCTTTTTGAGTTATCATTAAGGACATCAGTTTTCCCAACTTTATAGAAGCATTCTTACATCCGCCCAATTTTTAAATTAGGTAATAAACAAGACATAACAAATTATCGAAATGTGTATAAACAATCCTCTATACCAAAACTTTTTGGTAGACTAATGCACGATCAATTAAAATTTTATTGTAAAGAGCGCCTAATACACATCAACATGGATTTTCTCAGAATAAATCAACGGTAACAAATTTAGTACTCTTTGAACAAAAAATATTAAACCCCTTGGAGAATAACAGACAGATGGATACTATTTATACTTAGTTCTCCAAGACATTTGGCAGAGTAGATCATAACATACTATTAGAAAAATTAAATGCCTTTGGCTTCAGTCATCAATCCTTACAATGGTTTAGCAGCTTTTTGAAAGACCGCACACAACAAGTGAGAATAGGTTGTTTTAATTCAAATATAATTCACGTGACTTCAGAAGTACTCCAAGGAGCTCACCCTTGTTATTTAATATGTTTGTGAACGATATAATGTTTTAGAAACTATGATTTCCTGATATTTGCAGATGATTTGAAATTATTTTAAACCGGTTGAGTATTTGATGTGAGAATAATATTTTGCATTTAAATTTTGTAAATGCTGCTATATAAGTTTTTATAGAGATTTTAAATAATGTGATACTTATTATACAATTAATGATAATGAATTGTCTTATGTCAAAACAATAAAAGACTTAGGAGTCACATTTGATGAACAGTTGCGTTTTGTACAACATATAAATGATGTAACAGTTAAGTTATTAAAATTTTTAGGTTTTATCATTCGCATCTGTCTGAGACTATCTGTTTGGGTTTTAAGAACGGTTTATTAGGCTTTGGTCGTATCTAAAGTGCAATATCCATCTACTGTATGGTCTCCACGATACCAAGTTCATTCTACTACATTAGAGAGATTACAGAACAAATTTTTAAAATATTGTGCATATAAATAAAACATACGCATAATTAATCATGATTATACAGATATTTTAAAAACCTAAGACAATGGGGAAGCGCATTAAGCAATTCGACAGATAAATCTGAAGACGAACCGCGATAAATGTTTTGTATTGCATAACGATTCTCAACAAAATATTATTATTTTTAGCATTGTTGAGAATTTACGGTACTTGGCGAAAGTAGAGACATATTACATGGATCAATATGCTCCAAAATTTTTCTTGCAATTATTTACCATTCATGGCTTATTAAATGGACATTACCTGTCTCTTATATTATGTGTTCTTCCCGACAAACGCATGAAAACCTATTTCACGTTCTTTACTCAATTAATTCGCTGCTCCGAAGAAGTTGGTGTCATTTAAGTCCATCAAGACTTGTGGCTATTTTTGAAATTTCTATTCATTGCCGTTTGGCCATCTGAGAAGCGAATTGGGTATTTTATTTGACTAAAGTTGGTTTCGCAAAATCTAAAAACTTTAACTACTTACAAGAGAGGAGATTCCAACATCAAGTTGCTGCACCACTTATTTGGATTGCCATTTTTGGACCCAGAACGAGTCGGCGATTGTTTTGTTAACGATTTCATGCGGATATCCCTAACCTGCGTTTATGACTGTTTATGCATGACTGCATAAGTCATGAGTTTCTTTTCCCTCTAACTGTTTGGGCATCCCAGTCTAGCCGTATACATTTCACCACAAATCCATGCAAATCCTTTCTTTCCCATTTTTCCAATTGTTTTTACCATTCTCGTCACAATATCCTCACTTTGTATCTACGCTTCTATAGTACCAAACAATGGTGTACATAAAACTGTAGAGTTTACATGTACCTAGGAAGGTCAAGCAGCCTGAAGACGTCTTACGTGAAAAGTTAGTAGAGCTGAGTAGGAACGAAATTTCCGATTACGAATTTATGAAATTTGTGTCATACACATATCGTATATATATATATATATATATATATATATATATATATATATATATATATATATATATATATATACGTGAATTTTACTCATTATTTAAAACTAACTTAACAAAAAAAAAACAAAAAACACACAAACTCTGCAGAAAATAATGTTCATATTCGTAGTTACGAAGATTTAAAAATTTTTAAACGGACATTTGGCTTCATTTAGAGATGGTTCTCCACTGAAGACAAACAAGGTTGTTTTTTTTATTTGCCAACCTGAATGACCAATTAAACCCATACATTATTTATTTTTTTTTTACCCACATAGATTTCCTGATGTTTCAAACATTTATAGTTTTCTTCATTTTCATATTGGCGAACTATTTTAAATTTAGTTCCATGTTTCAAGTTTTAAGATATTTTAATTTTTTCGTTGTTTTCACAGGATAATGTTTCAAGTAGGCTTTGACTGTTTATAAAAGCCGGGAAACTGTACTTAAGCATTTTGATGCATTCTGTCATAATAAATAGATTTCTAATTACCTCAAATTAGAAAATTCCCGCCAATGACACCATGAACTATAAAGCTTGCTCGTGTAGAACACGTTTTATGGGGGGGCTATAAAGCGATGAGTTCGTACACTTCCGCGTTGTGCACAGACAGGAAATATACAAATAAATAGAAAAAAGTGATTGAAGGTCTTCATGCTCAGGCTAACATTATAAAACAATTAACTGAACCAAAATGTCAGCCAATTGCGATTGGGTAACTGTAACCATACATATTGTCATCTTTGATAGGGTCAAAGGAGATGCTCGAAATGTTTTGGGTATCATACAAAATAAAATTAAGTAGTAGTAATGCAGTAATGCAGTAAGACAGCAGTAAGATAGTAGCAACAGAGATGGAATGCCTGCGAAGATGCTGCAGAGTAACAAGAATGGATAGGAGAAGTAATGACGAAATAAAGCAAAGAACATCGATAGAAACAGACATACTAACATACATAGAACAAAAAAGACTAAAGTGGTATGGACATGTAAGAAGAACTAGTGACAGCAGATGAATAAAGAGAATAACCGAATGGAGCCCCATAGGAAGGAGGAAAAGAGGACAACCCCGAAAATCCTGGAGGAACGAAGTAGGCGACGCCATGAGTAAGAGAGGCCTAAACGATGGCGAATGGAACAACAGAGAGAGATGGAAACGGTTGAGCGATGGATGGTAGTGAATACTGTAGAATCCCTGAATATATATACAAAATAAAACAGTTGACGGTTTAAACAGAGAAGAGAATTTTCTTAATTTCGAAGATGTGCCCGACATTCAGCTGTCTCTAAGAGAAATCAATGTAAAAGATTCGAAATTTAGGGACCAAGGCTTTATTAAATGCTACTGCAAAATAATGTAAATGTAAAAGCTCTAACGTATTGTGCAATTCTAAATGTCATAATGCCTCACCATCGTAGAATAAAGACTTTTTTTTAATTTTAATTACGACAATATAAAAATAATAAACAATAAAATTAAAAAATGACGTTTTATTTAACCTAATCTAACAAATTATGACTGTTCAAACCCCGATTTGATTAAGTTAAGTTTTGACGTTTGCCTGACCAAATTAGTCTCTCCTATTTTTGACGAAAATTATTTAGTCAAAGGCCGAAAATGTAACTTAAATGACTTTCTTAGTCACCTCATATCTGCATATTTAGATTTCATATAATAATCTTCCCTTGAAGGCATAACCGAATTTCCGTTTACTCTATACCAAACCCAGACCGCTTTTTGAGTTGATATTTGTGTGCACGGTAAGCAGACAATGTTGCACATAAAGAATAATAACTGTCATGAGCAATGATGTAATAATGGTAATAAAGCTCTCTACCATACATAACCAATTTTTTTAATTTCAATAAAAGTATACCAAACAAGCTATAATCAATGTTCATATAAGTTCATTATATTTAAAAAATATACGATTATTTAAATTAGAGAATAAGAAAAAGAAAAGCTATATTTTATGTTTTACATTCAGCCACGCTATTGCCCTTTGATTTTTGATTACCTTGCAATTTTGGCAAACTTAACCCAAACTAACCACTAAGGTTATTATCGAATTAATCATTTTGAGTATAGTCATTTCGCGGATTTAGTTATGTGGAGAAACAAATGAAAATAATGTATCATTCGGAAGAACAAGCTAATCTGATCCTAAAAAGAAATTGCATGATAATATTCCAAGGTAATAAGCGGTAACGTCAAAGAAAAACAGACTACACTTATATCAATACTTATATAAAGTTACTTACAGTTGACCTATGCTGACCGGAAATTAATTGCAAGCAAACTCTTACAGCTGTATACCTACTCGGTGCTTTTCGTTATGATGTGCTTTTTCTCCGTTAATTTATGAATTTTCATTTACATTGTTGTCGGAAAATAATGCTTATTTCATATGACAAATGCAGCATTATCTTCTTGTCTACGTGAGTGAGATAATTATTACTACTTACTGTTTGCGTGTAATCGATCACTGTAACGTAGACCATAAAAAAATGTCAGTTAGTACCAGCTGTTACAAGAAAGTATTAACTGGTTTTTGCTTGCGGACTATATCAAAGCGTTGGAAAGATAAGAGTACCGACAGTTTAAAGTAGCCTTCACGTCTGTCTTGTATTATGAAGTGTAGTAAATCACAAATTATAACAGAGAAATATAAATTTGTTGCAAAAATGATGATTGATCAGAGAGAGTTGGTAATAATACTTTAGATCAAAGGTGAAATCAGAAATCATTAATTTCAAGAGAATCAAAAGTACTTTACTAATAAAATATCTTTTATTATCCCTGCAGTATAGCAGATAAAAATCAAAACAAACCAAAAATAAAGTTGGCTGGATACGAATATATATATTTATATATATATATATATATATATATTGTTATGATGTGTTTTTTTTGTTTGAATGATGAGCAATGAGTATTTTTAATAATATAGGGTTTTTATCGCGGTTCTCAAAGAATTAGTTTGTAAGTACTTTTTTAAATTATCTTTATTGTAACTATTATGAAACACACATATATATATCTAACCTAGCCAATGTAAATTTAAAATAAACTATCTTTAAATTGATATTCTTACAAAACTAATTAAATTCTATAGACAATCTAAAATTTAAACAAACTATCTTCAAAATTGAAATTGTTATGACACTAACTAAATTATATTAACAAAATTTTGTACCTTTCTTTCACTGAATGCCTAAATGAACTATTTTCCACTAAGTATATAGATTCTAATCACCACTGAATGTCTTCGTACTTCGGTTATCCTTGTTTTTTGTGAAATTACTTTTTTCAATTATCAGCTTCTACCAATTTAAGATATAGTTTTCTTCACCAGCATGTATACACCACCAACCAAACCAGCAAACAGCATTTATATTTATTCTTCTTTTCAATATACCAATATCCAATTATTATAAGGTGATTTATACTAATCTCCAACCATAATATAATTTAATTTCTTCCAATATACCTTTTTTTATCTTCAATAATTATTTGTGTATAATTATAAATGTGCATTAAATTATATGCATAATTTTTAATCTTCATTTAACTCACTATATTAAACATTTTGACTATTTGTACTTGATTCACTGACTCCAACTAACTTTCATAATAAACTGCTTGACTTCTGACTAAAAACTTTTTAAAACTTCTGAACAATTGACTTCACTAAGTAAATGTATCTATCTTCTAACTAACTTTCATGATAAAACTGCTAAAAACTTCTAAAAACTGACATCTTGAATCCAAATCACGGGTATTTATATCTTTTGGACATTCTAGAACCATCTCGTAAGAGATCCTGTTCCAATTTGTTCTATTTCATACTTGTATGAATTTTCTGGAACAAACCATTTCGCAAACATGGCCATCTCCGGAGATCCAGAGAATTCCATTCTTTTCTATTAATAATTTTGTTTACATTTAGGCTTTTCAGATCAGAATATATAATTAAATTAGTAACTTAACATTCTAATTTAATAAAATACACATTTCAAACAATATATTATTATAACCCACTTATATTCGTAAATATTCTTAAACGTCACTTCAGAGTATAAATATCTGTCAATCTCCGAGAGTATTTTTGGTTGCCTAAGCACATGGCTCACTTATATATATTTACAATATTAAAATACAACTTCTTACAATTATTATATGCTAATTTATTAAAAATGCCCTCACATAAATATATTTTATTAAATTCTCTAGTATATAACTTATTTAAAATAATCAAATACTTTTTTATATCTAATATTATGTAGTATATAACTTATAAATTATTTTCTATAAACCCTAATCGTATCAATACCCCAAAATAATATTTAAAATAAATAATTTACTTATTATTTTTTTAAATATTAATTTTCTCATACCTTATTAAATTTAATAAATCAATTTTTTTTTTTATTTAAAATGTGTTAAATACATCCCTGTTCGCTGTCTATGTCAAAACAGAGAACAACGGAGCACAGTTCGGCTATTCTATGGTCAAACTGTCATGTCAAATGGAGCAATGGATGCGATATCAGAGAATTAAATATAACCTTAATTAAAAATATAATGGATATTGTGTTCTGTTTATTTATAGACAAAATCTAGGAATTATTTCCATTCAAAATAACTTTCATCAATATAAATTGGTAAGTTTTACACTTTTTATAACGACATTTACACAATCAATTCTGTATCTAACCCCAAATTATGATTTTTAGGGTACCAAACAATTTCCATATGTACAAAATTCAACAAGTATGATGTCAAATTTATTCACAACAAAGAAATCTACCATCTATCTATCAAATGGATCTATCAGTAAGTTTTTTTTTTAAATTCTTTTCTTTGTTTAGTTGACATATTGGGCATTGGGTAGTAATTTCTTTTGCTATACTTATGTCATTCTTTGCAAAATAATTGTTCCTAAATAGCATCCATAGCTTTCTTGAACCAATATGCATATAATTGTTATGTAAATTTTTCAATATTTTCTTTGCTAAAGTTCTAGTTATTACATATACTTCTATGCCATTTATTATTTTATAATATACTCCATCTTTCCTAAGGACTTTTTGTTTTTCACTCAAATTGATCTGATCTCTTATAATTTCTTCTTTAGAATATAATCCAGTACTTTCTACTAATTGATTTAATCCAATTTTTATTGTTCGCTGCCCTTTTTGTGGTGTATTTTCTAACCTTGATAAAGCATCTGCCACTATATTGGATTTTCCAGAAATGTATTTGATTTCAAAGCAGTATTCACTAAGTATTAGACTCCACCGATGTATTCTACTGTTTCCATATTTGTTATTTAATATAGACGTTAAAGCTTGGTGATCTGTTTCTATTGTAAATTCATTACCCAACAAATAAAATCTTAATTTTGTGACACAGTGTATTATACTTGCTAGTTCTAATTCTGAAACTGAGTAACCCTTTTCATGTGGCTTTGTAATTCTTGAAATGAATTGTATTGGGTATTCGACCCCATCATGTATTTGTAATAATACCCCTGATAATCTCTCTATTGATGCATCTGTTCTTAGTATGAATGGCTGTGTATAGTCAGGATAGTATATTTTCAAATTTGACAGAAAAATGTTTTTAATTTCTTGGAATGCTAGTTCTCTTCTCTGATCCCATCTCCATTTTACACCTTTTCTCAGTAGTTCAAGTAATGGAATTTCTTTTATACTTAGATCTGGTATCATCCTTTTATAATAATTAATTATTCCTATGAATCCTCTTAAAGTTCTTAAATTGTGTGGTGTTTTATATTCCTGAATGACTTGTGTCCGTTCTGGATCCATTTCGATTCCCTTAGTGTTAAGTTTATAACCTAGATATATGACTTCTTTTTGAAAAAATGTACATTTTTCTTGATTTATTTTTAGTCCAACTTTGTCTAATCTATTTATTATAATTTTTAGGTGTTTCTCATGATCTTCAGCCGTTTTAGAAAAAATTAATATATCATCAATGTAGTGAATTACAAAATGTTCATATTGATCCAAAATATCATGAAGACATCTACATAGAGCACTGCAAGATGATTGAAGTCCAAATGGTACTACTTTGAATTGATATACTACTCCATCTATCTGAAATCCTGTATACTGTCTACTTTTTCTTTCTAGAGGTATTAACCAAAAGCTATGCTGTAAATCAATTTTAGTGAAAAATGACATTCCTGTAATTCTCCCTAATATTCCATCTATACTCATTGGTGCTTCAAATTGCTTTTCAGTAATCTTATTAATATTCCTTGCATCCAAACATAACCTGATTTCACCTGATCTTTTTCGTACTACTACTATGGGGTTGATAAAACGTGTGTCTGCCTTCTCAATGATCCCATCTTCTAACATATTATTAATTGTTTTGTTTACTTCTTCTCTGTATTTATATGGTATTGGGTATGATTTTGTTTTAAAATCTTTTTCTTCTTTAACTTTTATACTATGGATATAATTTTGTGCAATTCTATTTTCTTTATTGACAAGTCCCCTGTGTTGCTGCAATATGGAAATGACTATTGATTTATATTCTTCAGGGCAATTTAAAACTTTCATTATATCTTCTACTTTACAAATAAAATTATTCTTCATTATGTACTCATTATTCCTTGCTTCCAATTTTACGCACTCCGCCTCGTAGGCATCTATCTGCTTAAAATTTCCATTCCTTAAATATTCACTACAATAATTATTCTTTACATTCTTCTGGGACATTTCCCTATCATCAAAATACATTTCTTCTTCATAAACATCATTATTTTCTTTTAATAATATCCTATCAACTCTTATTCCTTCTTCTACCTCATCTTTCTGCATAAATTTAATTATTTGCCCTTCCAAAGTTACCATTTTTTCTTCAAAATCTATCTTTACTTTCTTCCTTTCCAATTCATCATTTCCCATTAATATATCAACACATAAATCCTTGACAATAAATCCTTGCATATTAATTTCTTTATTAAGAATATTAATTTTAAAATTGGCTAGTTTATCAATTTCACCCAACTTCTTATTATTTGCACCAATAATTTTAATTTTTGGAATCTTTATTATATCTGATAGTTTTAATGTATTAAAAATAAAATTCTCCGAGACTAAAGTACTTTCTGAACCAGTATCTATCATAATTTTAATCATTTTATTTTTGGCCAAAGCATTTATATAAATTAAATTAATAGATTCAATAATTTTCTCTTCATCTAAAGAAATAAATTCAGAAGGTTTTTCATAATAGCAATGGCCTAACTTGTAATTCAGAAAGTTTACTGCACAAAATTTTGATTATTAGAATTGTCAGATTGTATCTGACCACTTGGATCTGATGTCCTATGTCTTTCCCTACTATGACTTCTACTCACATTTTCCTGACTTGTACTACTTCGTTCCCTGTCTTCGCAGCTTCTATTCCTTCGAACACAATTTACCTGTCTGTTATAGTTAGGTCGCTCTGTATTTCTTCTATTGTTAAAATCTTGTCTATTATTATTAGTACTGTTATTAAAATGTTGTCTATTATAACTAGTATTGTTATTACAATTTTGTCTAATTTGATTACTGTTATTATTATTAAAATTTTGTAAATTATTACCATACCTAGTATTATTGTTATATGATTGTCTATATTGTTGATTATCATTTTTTTTATATTGAAAGTTATTATTGTTTTTTCTGTTGTTAGTATTACTTGTCATATTGCCTCTTTGTATTCTTTGAATAAAATTAATGAAACTATCTATTGTTTGAATATTTTGTACAGTTACGGTTTGCACAACATCAGCATCAAAATGTCTAGATACATTTAAGACTGTTTCATCCTCTCTAAGTGGTGGTTCTAAATATTTTGCAACTGTTATCAATTTCAATGCATAATCTACCATATTTGATTTTAAATTTTGATTATACTTTCCAAAATATAGAATTTCTCTAAACTTGGCTTGCTCTAATTCACCCCAATAATAATTTAAAAATTTATTTTCAAATGTTTGAAAATTATCTAAATCATTCTCAATACTAGCAAACCAAGTTGCTGCATTGTCATTTAATGTCATTCTAATATAATCTTTAATATCATTAATATTATTCACAAATCTTAATTTATGTTTTAAACTATTTATGTATACTCTAGGATGCAAATTTTTTATATTACCAGAGAATTTAATCCCAGTCTCATTTGTTAAATTTAAGTAAGGTCTCCCTATGTCTCTCATTTGTGAAATATCATCTATTCTCTGTTCCACATTTCTTATTTGATTACAATTTATTTGGATATTTTGTTGTATATCGTCTAATTTTTCTTCAGTGTTTCTCCTGTCTTCGTTAATTTTTACTTCTAAGTTACATTTCTGTAACTCTATTTTCTGTTCTATATCTATCTTATTATCTTGAATAATCCTCTTTACTTCTGTCCTCTCATTGTCTATCCGTTTCTTGTAGTCATTCCGTATACTTTTTATTTCATTTGCTACTTTTTTCTCTGCAGCTTCAAGTTTTTTATCCATTTGTTTTACAATTTTATTATTATTATCTTCTATTTTCTTTTCTAATTTTCTATAATTCTCTTCCAATTTCTGTTCCATTTTTTTCATGTCTTCTTTGACTTCTTTTGAATTCTCTTCCAATTTTTTTATGTCTTCTTTGATTTCTTTTGAATTCTCTTCCATTTTCTGTTCCATTTTTTTCATGTCTTCTTTGATTTCTTTTGAATTCTCTTCCATTGTCTTGTTCATCTGCATCATTAATGACATCAAAACTGCCATATTGACATTTTCCTCTCTTTCTGGATTCATTTCTGCAGTATCTTGTGGAACTTGAACTAAACTCTCCTCTTGTATAGGTTGTGTTTCTACTTCCACATCTTCTTCATTCTTTTTGCTTCTTGTACCTTTCTTTCCTTGAGACATTTTGAGACTTTACTTGTTCAAATTTAATTAAAAATAAAATCTATAATTTTTCCTTTCTACTGATAATTAATTTAATTATATGAGAGCACTTATCTTCCCAAACTAATTCTTTTAAATAGAGAGCCACCGCGTTGGGTGCCAAATTGTTATGATGTGTTTTTTTTGTTTGAATGATGAGCAATGAGTATTTTTAATAATATAGGGTTTTTATCGCGGTTCTCAAAGAATTAGTTTGTAAGTACTTTTTTAAATTATCTTTATTGTAACTATTATGAAACACACATATATATATCTAACCTAGCCAATGTAAATTTAAAATAAACTATCTTTAAATTGATATTCTTACAAAACTAATTAAATTCTATAGACAATCTAAAATTTAAACAAACTATCTTCAAAATTGAAATTGTTATGACACTAACTAAATTATATTAACAAAATTTTGTACCTTTCTTTCACTGAATGCCTAAATGAACTATTTTCCACTAAGTATATAGATTCTAATCACCACTGAATGTCTTCGTACTTCGGTTATCCTTGTTTTTTGTGAAATTACTTTTTTCAATTATCAGCTTCTACCAATTTAAGATATAGTTTTCTTCACCAGCATGTATACACCACCAACCAAACCAGCAAACAGCATTTATATTTATTCTTCTTTTCAATATACCAATATCCAATTATTATAAGGTGATTTATACTAATCTCCAACCATAATATAATTTAATTTCTTCCAATATACCTTTTTTTATCTTCAATAATTATTTGTGTATAATTATAAATGTGCATTAAATTATATGCATAATTTTTAATCTTCATTTAACTCACTATATTAAACATTTTGACTATTTGTACTTGATTCACTGACTCCAACTAACTTTCATAATAAACTGCTTGACTTCTGACTAAAAACTTTTTAAAACTTCTGAACAATTGACTTCACTAAGTAAATGTATCTATCTTCTAACTAACTTTCATGATAAAACTGCTAAAAACTTCTAAAAACTGACATCTTGAATCCAAATCACGGGTATTTATATCTTTTGGACATTCTAGAACCATCTCGTAAGAGATCCTGTTCCAATTTGTTCTATTTCATACTTGTATGAATTTTCTGGAACAAACCATTTCGCAAACATGGCCATCTCCGGAGATCCAGAGAATTCCATTCTTTTCTATTAATAATTTTGTTTACATTTAGGCTTTTCAGATCAGAATATATAATTAAATTAGTAACTTAACATTCTAATTTAATAAAATACACATTTCAAACAATATATTATTATAACCCACTTATATTCGTAAATATTCTTAAACGTCACTTCAGAGTATAAATATCTGTCAATCTCCGAGAGTATTTTTGGTTGCCTAAGCACATGGCTCACTTATATATATTTACAATATTAAAATACAACTTCTTACAATTATTATATGCTAATTTATTAAAAATGCCCTCACATAAATATATTTTATTAAATTCTCTAGTATATAACTTATTTAAAATAATCAAATACTTTTTTATATCTAATATTATGTAGTATATAACTTATAAATTATTTTCTATAAACCCTAATCGTATCAATATATATATATATATATATATATATATATATATATATATATATATATATGTATATGTATAAGATAGAAGGCAACGGTATATATGTATTTCTGACTATTGGTCGTCTTCAATACGGTGCAGCTCAGTTAGAAAAGGAGCATATTAACTTGGGAAAGGATCACTACAGGAGCAATGCGACCAATTTGTGGCAATAATGTTAGAAGACTCTGAGGTTTCCAGAACAACAACTAACACATCCACGGAAATACGTATATACGGTTGCCTTCCATCTTATACGCACATTTTATTATATTTTTTCCTTTGTTGCGAGCTATGCAGATCCATTTTACCTTTATTTTACTATCAACTTGCATTAACCTTTTGCTTGTTGTTTGAAACGTTCTAAAGGTTTGGCATTCCTTTCCTCAGGTAGCTTAGCATCCTCCGTGGATGTGTTAGTTGTTGCTCTGGAAACCTTAGAGTCTTCTAACATTATTACCACAAATTGGTCGCATTGCTCCTGTAGTGATCCTTGCATAAGTTAATATGCTTCTTTTCTAACTTGTCTGCACCATACCGAAGACGACCAATAGTTAGAAATACGTATATACGGTTGCCTTCCATCTTAAACACATATTTTATTATATTTTTTTTCCTTTGTTGCGAGCTATACCGATATCTTTTACCTTTATATATTTATATATATATATATATATATATATATATATATATATATATATATATTGTTATGATGTGTTTTTTGTTTGAATGATGAGCAATGAGTAATTTTAATAATATATAGGGTTTTTATCGCGGTTCTCAAAGAATTAGTTTGTAAGTACTTTTTTAAATTATCTTTATTATAACTATTATGAAACACACATATATATCTAACCTAGCCAATGTACATTTAAAATAAACTATCTTTAAATTGATATTCTTATAAAACTAATTAAATTCTATAGACAATCTAAAATTTAAACAAACTATCTTCAAAATTGAAATTGTTATGACACTAACTAAATTATATTAACAAAATTTTGTACCTTTCTTTCACTGAATGCCTAAATGAACTGTTTTCCACTATATAGATTCTAATCACCACTGAATGTCTTCGTACTTCAGTTATCCTTGTTTTTTTTGTGAAATTACTTTTTCCAATTATCAGCTTCTACCAATTTAAGATATAGTTTTCTTCACCAGCATTTATACACCACCAACCAAACCAGCAAACAGCATTTATATTTATTCTTCTTTTCAATATACCAATATCCAATTATTATAAGTTGATTTATACTAATCTCCAACCATAATATAATTTAATTTCTTCCAATATACTTTTTTTAATCTTCAATAATTATTTGTGTATAATTATAAATGTGCATTAAATTATATGCATAATTTTTAATCTTCATTTAACTCACTATATTAAACAATTGGTCTATTTGTAACTGATTCACTGACTCCAACTAACTTTCATATTTCTTACTAAACTTTTCTCACTGACTTCTTGAAATTCTGAACAATTTACTTCACTACTAACTTTCATAATAAAACTGGCCTGACTTCTGACTAAAAACTGCCATCTTGAATCCAAATCACGGGTATTTATATCCTTTTGGATATTCCAGAACCATCTGGTAAGAGATCATGTTCCAATTTGTTCTATTTCTTCGATATCGATGTTCTCGAAAAAAATATCTGTTCTATCCACCGACATAATCATTATTCCAGAATGTTCGACCGTAAACAATGGTCACACTCTGCACTCTGGAGAATTCGTTAATGTTCCATTGATAATTTTGTTGACATTTAGGCTTTTTTCAGATCAGAATAAACATTCAAATTAGTAACTAACACTCTAATTTAATAAAATCCACATTTCAAACAATATATTATTATAACCCCACTTATATTCGTAAAAATTCTTAATATGACACTTGGAGTATGTATAGTTGGTTGCCTAGTCACATGGCTCACTTAAATCTATTTACAACATTAAAATACAACTTTTTACAATTATTATATGCTAATTTCTTAAAATGCCCTCACATAAATATATTTTTATAAAATTCTCTAGTATATAACTTATTTAAAATAATCAAATACTTTTTTATATCTAATATTATGTAGTATATAACTTATAAATTATTTTCTATAAACCCCAATCGTCATAATACCCCAAAAATAATATTTAAAATAAATAATTTACCTATTATTTTTTTAAATATTAATTTTCTCATACCTTATTAAATTTAATAAATCAATTTTTTTTTTATTTAAAATGTGTTAAATACATCCCTGTTCGCTGTCTATATCAAAGCAGAGAACAACGGATCACAGTTCGGCTATTCTATGGTCAAACTGTCATGTCAAATGGGGCAATGGATGCGATATCAGAGAATAAAATATAACCTTAATTAAAAATATAATCGATATGGTGTTCTGTTTGTTTATAGACAAAATCTAGGAATTATTTCCATTCAAAATAACTTTCATCAATATAAATTGGTAAGTTTTTTTTTTTACTTTATTATATTAGAAAGACATTTTTATAGCAATTATAGTATCAATTTTGTGTCTAACCCCAAATTATGATTTTTAGGGTACAAATTAATTTCCATATATACAAAATTCAACAAGTATGATGTCAAATTGATTCAAAATAATGAAATCTACCATCTACCATTTAACAAATCAAGTCTATTGAATAAAATGGATATATCAGTAAGTTATTAGTGTTATTATATTTGTGTTAAAGGTATAGAAATCATTATTCAATCTCTTCATGATATTGAAAAATGTCGTTGATATGAAATATGCCTCTTAGTCTGTTCTCTGCATCTATTAACACATAACTATTTAGTCCATTCTGATTTTCAATTGTATATGGACCTTCAAACATTGGTTGTAATTTCTTACAACGGTTTTCTTTAACATTACTTTTTCTAAGTGAACGAATTAACACTAGGTCTCCTTTTTGAAATGTGATTGGTTTTTTTATATTTCGATTTTGTCTTCTGATATATTTTTCAGCTTTCCTCCTAATTCGGTTATTCACTTTCTGCATTACTTGTTCTAACATATCCTGATTATATTCACTAATCCACTTTCTGTTTCCTATATGGCCAAACATTAAATATTCTGGTACTTCCTCTGTATTCAAATTATGTGTATTATTTAAAAAATACTCTACTTGTGGTATATGTTGCTGCCAAGTTTCGTGTTGATTTTGGCACAGTATCCTTAAATATTTTATAACTTCTTTAATATATCTTTCTGCAGGATTTGCCTGAGGATGTCTGATACTTGTAAAATGAATGTTGATTCCCTTTTTCTCACAAAATGTCCGAAATTTTTGGTTGTTAAAATATGTAGCATTATCTATTATGCAATTTCTAAATGGTCCTATTTCTTCGAAAAATTGATTAATATATAATTTTAATGTTTTAACATTTGTTCTAGAGCAGGGATATAGTTTAATAAATTTTGTATATAAATCAACTATCACTAGTATATGCTTTTTTCCCGTTGGACTGAGAACTAAATTTGAAATAAAATCCATGGAAACTGTATTTAGTTTTTCATATACAACATTAGATTTATATGTGTTCTGGTTTTTGAAATTCTTTTCTTTGTTTAGTTGACATATTGGGCATTGGGTAGTAATTTCTTTTGCTATACTTATGTCATTCTTTGCAAAATAATTGTCCCTAAATAGCATCCATAGCTTTCTTGAACCAATATGCATATAATTGTTATGTAAATTTTTCAATATTTTCTTTGCTAAAGTTCTAGTTATTACATATACTTCTATGCCATTTATTATTTTATAATAAACTCCATCTTTCCTAAGGACTTTTTGTTTTTCACTCAAATTGATCTGATCTCTTATAATTTCTTCTTTAGAATATAATCCAGTACTTTCTACTAATTGATTTAATCCAATTTTTATTGTTCGCTGCCCTTTTTGTGGTGTATTTTCTAACCTTGATAAAGCATCTGCCACTATATTGGATTTTCCAGAAATGTATTTGATTTCAAAGCAGTATTCACTAAGTATTAGACTCCACCGATGTATTCTACTGTTTCCATATTTGTTATTTAATATAGACGTTAAAGCTTGGTGATCTGTTTCTATTGTAAATTCATTACCCAACAAATAAAATCTTAATTTTGTGACACAGTGTATTATACTTGCTAGTTCTAATTCTGAAACTGAGTAACCCTTTTCATGTGGCTTTGTAATTCTTGAAATGAATTGTATTGGGTATTCGACCCCATCATGTATTTGTAATAATACCCCTGATAATCTCTCTATTGATGCATCTGTTCTTAATATGAATGGCTGTGTGTAGTCAGGATAGTATATTTTCAAGTTTGACAGAAAAATGTTTTTAATTTCTTGGAATGCTAGTTCTCTTCTCTGATCCCATCTCCATTTTACACCTTTTCTCAGTAGTTCAAGTAATGGAATTTCTTTTATACTTAGATCTGGTATCATCCTTTTATAATAATTAATTATTCCAATAAATCCTCTTAAAGTTCTTAAATTGTGTGGTGTTTTATATTCCTGAATGACTTGTGTCCGTTCTGGATCCATTTCGATTCCCTTAGTGTTAAGTTTATAACCTAGATATATGACTTCTTTTTGAAAAAATGTACATTTTTCTTGATTTATTTTTAGTCCAACTTTGTCTAATCTATTTATTATAATTTTTAGGTGTTTCTCATGATCTTCAGCAGTTTTAGAAAAAATTAATATATCATCAATGTAGTGAATTACAAAATGTTCATATTGATCCAAAATATCATGAAGACATCTACATAGAGCACTGCAAGATGATTGAAGTCCAAATGGTACTACTTTGAATTGATATACTACTCCATCTATCTGAAATCCTGTATACTGTCTACTTTTTCTTTCTAGAGGTATTAACCAGAAACTATGCTGTAAATCGATTTTAGTGAAAAATGACATTCCTGTAATTCTTCCTAATATTCCATCTATACTCATTGGTGCTTCAAATTGCTTTTCAGTAATCTTGTTAATATTCCTTGCATCCAAACATAACCTGATTTCACCTGATCTTTTTCGTACTACTACTATGGGGTTAATAAAACGTGTGTCTGCCTTCTCAATGATCCCATCTTCTAACATATTATTAATTGTTTTGTTTACTTCTTCTCTGTATTTATATGGTATTGGGTATGATTTTGTTTTAAAATCTTTTTCTTCTTTAACTTTTATACTATGGATATAATTTTGTGCAATTCTATTTTCTTTATTGACAAGTCCCTTGTGTTGCTGCAATATGGAAATGACTATTGATTTATATTCTTCAGGGCAATTTAAAACTTTCATCATATCTTCTTCTTTACAAATAACATTATTCTTCATTATGTACTCATTATTCCTTGCTTCCAATTTTACGCACTCCGCCTCGTAGGCATCCATCTGCTTAAAATTTCCATTCCTTAAATATTCACTACAATAATTATTCTTTACATTCTTTTGGGACATTTCCCTATCATCAAAATACATTTCTTCTTCATAAATATCATTATTTTCTTTTAATAATATCCTATCAACTCTTATTCCTTCTTCCACCTCATCTTTCTGCATAAATTTAATTATTTGCCCTTCCAAAGTTACCATTTTTTCTTCAAAATCTATCTTTACTTTCTTCTTTTCCAATTCATCATTTCCCATTAATATATCAACACATAAATCCTTAACAATAAATCCTTGCATATTAATTTCTTTATTAAGAATATTAATTTTAAAATTGGCTAGTTTATCAATTTCACCCAACTTCTTATTATTTGCACCAACAATTTTAATTTTTGGAATCTTTATTATATCTGATAGTTTTAATGTATTAAAAATAAAATTCTCCGAGACTAAAGTACTTTCTGAACCAGTATCTATCATAATTTTAATCATTTTATTTTTGGCCAAAGCATTTATATAAATTAAATTAATAGATTCAATAATTTTATCTTCATCTAGAGAAATAAATTCAGAAGGTTTTTCATAATAGCAATGGCCTAACTTATAATTCAGAAAGTTTACTGCACAAAATTTTGATTATTAGAATTGTCAGATTGTATCTGACCACTTGGATCTGATGTCCTATGTCTTTCCCTACTATTACTTCTACTCACATTTTCCTGCCTTGTACTACTTCGTTCCCTGTCTTCGCAGCTTCTATTCCTTCGAACACAATTTACCTATCTGTTATAGTTAGGTCGCTCTGTATTTCTTCTATTATTAAAATCTTGTCTATTATTATTAGTACTGTTATTAAAATGTTGTCTATTATAATTACTATTGTTATTACAATTCTGTCTAATTTGATTACTGTTATTATTATTAAAATTTTGTAAATTATTACCATACCTAGTATTATTGTTATATGATTGTCTATATTGTTGATTATCATTTTTATTATATTGAAAGTTATTATTGTTTTTTCTGTTGTTATTATTACTTGTCATATTGCCTCTTTGTATTCTTTGAATAAAATTAATAAAATTATCTATTGTTTGAATATTTTGTACAGTTACGGTTTGCACAACATCAGCATCAAAATGTCTAGATACATTTAAGACTGTTTCATCCTCTCTAAGTGGTGGTTCTAAATATTTTGCAACTGTTATCAATTTCAATGCATAATCTACCATATTTGATTTTAAATTTTGATTATACTTTCCAAAATATAGAATTTCTCTAAACTTTGCTTGCTCTAATTCACCCCAATAATAATTTAAAAATTTATTTTCAAATGTTTGAAAATTATCTAAATCATTCTCAATACTAGCAAACCAAGTTGCTGCATTGTCATTTAATGTCATTCTAATATAATCTTTAATATCATTAATATTATTCACCAATCTTAATTTATGTTTTAAACTATTTATGTATACTCTAGGATGCAAATTTTTTATATTACCAGAGAATTTAATCCCAGTCTCATTTGTTAAATTTAAGTAAGGTCTCCCTATGTCTCTCATTTGTGAAATATCATCTATTCTCTGTTCCACATTTCTTATTTGATTACAATTTATTTGGATATTTTGTTGTATATCGTCTAATTTTTCTTCTGTGTTTCTCCTGTCTTCGTTAATTTTTACTTCTAAGTTACATTTCTGTAACTCTATTTTCTGTTCTATATCTATCTTATTATCTTGAATAATCCTCTTTACTTCTGTCCTCTCATTTTCTATCCTTTTCTTGTAGTCATTCCGTATACTTTTTATTTCATTTGCTACTTTTTTCTCTGCAGCTTCAAGTTTTTTATCCATTTGTTTTACAATTTTATTATTATTATCTTCTATTTTCTTCTCTAATTTTCTATGATTCTCTTCCAATTTCTGATCCATTTTTTTCATGTCTTCTTTGACTTGTTTTGAATTCTGTTCCATTTTTTGTTCTATTTTTTTTATGTCTTCTTTGACTTCTTTTGAATTCTCTTCCATTTTTTGTTCTATTTTTTTCATGTCTTCTTTGACTTCTTTTGAATTCTCTTCCATTTTTTTCGTATTCTCTTCTATTGTCTTGTTCATCTGCATCATTAATGACATCAAAGCTGCCATATTGACATTTTCCTCTCTTTCTGGATTCATTTCTGCAGTATCTTGTGGAGCTTGTACTAAACTCTCCTCTTGTATAGGTTGTGTTTCTACTTCCACATCTTCTTCATTCTTTTTGGTTCTTGTACCTTTCTTTCCTTGAGACATTTTGAGACTTTACTTGTTCAAATATAATTAAAATTAAAATCTATAATTTTTTCTTTCTAATGAAAATTAATTTAATTATATGAGAGCACTTATCTTTCCAAACTAATTCTTTTAAATAGAGAGCCACCGCGTTGGGTGCCAAATTGTTATGATGTGTTTTTTGTTTGAATGATGAGCAATGAGTAATTTTAATAATATATAGGGTTTTTATCGCGGTTCTCAAAGAATTAGTTTGTAAGTACTTTTTTAAATTATCTTTATTATAACTATTATGAAACACACATATATATCTAACCTAGCCAATGTACATTTAAAATAAACTATCTTTAAATTGATATTCTTATAAAACTAATTAAATTCTATAGACAATCTAAAATTTAAACAAACTATCTTCAAAATTGAAATTGTTATGACACTAACTAAATTATATTAACAAAATTTTGTACCTTTCTTTCACTGAATGCCTAAATGAACTGTTTTCCACTATATAGATTCTAATCACCACTGAATGTCTTCGTACTTCAGTTATCCTTGTTTTTTTTGTGAAATTACTTTTTCCAATTATCAGCTTCTACCAATTTAAGATATAGTTTTCTTCACCAGCATTTATACACCACCAACCAAACCAGCAAACAGCATTTATATTTATTCTTCTTTTCAATATACCAATATCCAATTATTATAAGTTGATTTATACTAATCTCCAACCATAATATAATTTAATTTCTTCCAATATACTTTTTTTAATCTTCAATAATTATTTGTGTATAATTATAAATGTGCATTAAATTATATGCATAATTTTTAATCTTCATTTAACTCACTATATTAAACAATTGGTCTATTTGTAACTGATTCACTGACTCCAACTAACTTTCATATTTCTTACTAAACTTTTCTCACTGACTTCTTGAAATTCTTAACAATTTACTTCACTACTAACTTTCATAATAAAACTGGCCTGACTTCTGACTAAAAACTGCCATCTTGAATCCAAATCACGGGTATTTATATCCTTTTGGATATTCCAGAACCATCTGATAAGAGATCATGTTCCAATTTGTTCTATTTCTTCGATATCGATGTTCTCGAAAAAAATATCTGTTCTATCCACCGACATAATCATTATTCCAGAATGTTCGACCGTAAACAATGGTCACACTCTGCACTCTGGAGAATTCGTTAATGTTCCATTGATAATTTTGTTGACATTTAGGCTTTTCAGATCAGAATAAACATTCAAATTAGTAACTAACACTCTAATTTAATAAAATCCACATTTCAAACAATATATTATTATAACCCCACTTATATTCGTAAAAATTCTTAATATGACACTTGGAGTATGTATAGTTGGTTGCCTAGTCACATGGCTCACTTAAATCTATTTACAACATTAAAATACAACTTTTTACAATTATTATATGCTAATTTCTTAAAATGCCCTCACATAAATATATTTTTATAAAATTCTCTAGTATATAACTTATTTAAAATAATCAAATACTTTTTTATATCTAATATTATGTAGTATATAACTTATAAATTATTTTCTATAAACCCCAATCGTCACAATATATATATATATATATATATATATATATATATATATATATATATATATATATATATATATATTGTTATGATTGTTTATTTTGACTGTGATTTTAATTTATTGAGCCAATAAAAGAATTATAACTTAATTGTTATCAAATGTAAAATAAGACTCCTTATATTACCTGTGTTCGATGGATTCAAATATTTTCTAGTTGTCCTTTATCGAGAAGAAGGATAATAATAAAAGAAAATAGTATATTACAAAAATTTAACCATTCTTTATTTTATATGTAAAAGAATAAAACAATTTTTAAATTCTGCCGTTATCTTATCAATCAGTATACAAGAAAATAAATGAAATTTTTATAATAATAAGATTTTAAATCTACATAAATTTATAATAAGTGAAAACCAATTTTACTTAAACTTTCCTTTACTTGAAACAAAAAACAACAAAACTGTAACTTTTGATTAGTCAAACAAAACTCAATTCTTTAAATTTGAATGATAATGACCATGATGTCAACACAGATCCTTCACACATACCAATTTCAATTGTACAAAACACTTACAGCTTTTTTTACCCAGAAAAGTCCAGTCTCCTCAACGATGTGATCTCTCCTCTTTGGCACCTCGGCTCCTTCCTAACGTCTCTGCAAGCCTCCTGCAGACTACACAAAAACACCTAATTCACTTCTCTAAAAACTCAGCTACTTATTTATGACACAAGGACCTCCTTTTGTCAACTTGTTGCCGTAAAACTACTTACACATATACTTCACAAAATGCCCACGGTAGATACAAGGACCTCTTTTAATCTACTTGTTATCTCCTCCTGCAAAACTATTCACTTCTTCTCACAATGCCGGTATCCAAACTCACGAACCACACCCTATCTTCTAAAAAACGACTGTTTCCTTCGATGGCCGATGGCCACAACTGCCTCTCCCCGTCTCCTAATCACGCTAACCCCATTACCATTCAAAAACGACTATCCAATCAAAAGCTCAAATCTTGTTTACTACTGTTAATGTTTGTTCTAAAAATTCTGTGTATCATTTGGGAAAACCAAATTACTGTTTCAGAGAAAGAATAAATAAAAATTGATTTTTCTATCCTCCGTCTGTTAATACACAATCTACACCTGTTTCCAAAGATTAGAATATGTTCATTTAATACACAAACAATGACAAGACTAACTTACAGGTAGAATGTCTTTTAATTCTACACAAAGGGGTTTTTTGATAATTTTGTTGGAAACGGAAAAGGTCATTTGCCAAACAAATTTCTATTCTTATCTATATTAAATCTTATCTTAAATTACTATATACAATTTGTTTATAATGATATCTTAAAATTTTATTCCGATGGATCTTTTTATTTATTTTTCTTTGGTTGGGAAAGAAGAAATATGACAATATATATATATATATATATATATATATATATATATATATATATATATATATACCAGTACCAGTACTAATCGAGTAACGACGAGAAGTAGATCCACCAGGCTTGAGAATGGCAAGTGAGACCTTGCCGAAACGTCGCCAAAACAATGGTTTTCAAGAAAACCAGCATTTTACAACGCGGAGTCAAACCCGGAAAAATAGTGACAGCACATATAGCTCCCGCGGAAACCTCAAAACAAACATATATATATATATATATATATATATATATATATATATATATATATATATATACAGTAGAACCTCGATTATCCGGGCCAGCCCGGACCGAGCCTTCGCCGGATAATCGAAAACACGGATATACCAAAGACCTCAATTTCTTTTTTTAAAAATTTATTTAGACAAATACATGTGTCAAACGAAGAGCAGAAACATGATACATACAATATACATGTAACAAAAAATAAAAGTACATACATACTATTATTTCTACATAATGTATATGCTATGAATAAATATAATAAAAAATCATTTAAAAAAATCACTAATTTTGGTTTGTTTTTGAGCTTCGTAACTTCTACACTTTATAATTTCCTTTATGTTTTTAAGCTGAAGTACATGAATGTCATCAGCTCCAGGCTGTTCTTCAAAATATTGAATAAGTACATTTACTGCATCCCTTGCTTCCCGATGACTTGTCTTAATGACGCAATCATTGTCAGCACAATTCTCATCATCATCACTACTTGTGTCAGAACTTTCTGTAAGATAATCGTCATTCATAATCTGATGCCCTGTTTCTTGGCGATCACATTCTATCCATTCCTGTATTTCGTTATTGTTCGTTTCTTCCAAACCTTTGATTTGTGAGGATATAGATGCTAGGTTTTCGACCGATAGCTCACCTTCATTTACGTGATTACCGTCTTCATCTTCCATATCTTCTAAGGTCATTATTTTATAAAATGATTTTTTAATATGATCCGTTTTCACTTCACTCCAAGCCCGAGCTACAGCATAAATTGCCTCTTTTAAATTTAGTCGTTTCCAAAATCCCACAATATCACATTCTCCCAACAGTTGAAGCATAAGGTCTTTCCTGTAAAGCCTTTTCATGGCCTCGATAACACCTTGGTCCATTGGCTGGGCAATAGATGTTACATTCGGAGGAAAATATGCTACGAATATGTTCCCATCTGCTGACTTTAGTTGCTCTACATCAGGATGCGATGGCGCATTGTCCAGTAATAGTACAGCCTTTGGTGGAAGATTATTTTCTTGTAGATAAGCTCTAACTTAAGTATAAATTTTTGGAAAAACCACTGTTTAAAAATTACACGATCCATCCAAGCTGCCTTTTGATTATAATAATCAACGGGCAGTGTTTTTATATTTTTAAAAGCCCTCAGATTTTTGGATTTTCCAATGACGGCTAACCTAAGCTTATGGGTTCCTGAAGCATTAACACAGCATAAGACTGTTATACGGTCTTTGCTTGGTTTGAAACCTAAAAAAAAATTATTTTGAAAAATACTTTATACGTAAAAAGAATTAAAGCTAACCTGGTGTACTAGTTTCTTAGCCTGTAACAAGGGTTCTTCTCGGCATTGCTTTCCAATAAAGCCCAGTTTCGTCTGCATTATACACTTGCTCATGTTTTAGGTCATGCTCCGTTATGAGATTTTCAAAATCGTAGCAAAATTCTACCATAGCTACATCATCAGCACTTAATTTCTCCCCTTGAACAGCTAATTCTCTGGCTGTAACCATTTGCAATGTCGGGATTTTTAGTTTAATTTTAGATTAATGTCGATTTTTTTCTCTCCTTTTCCCGGTCTCCTTTTTTAAATTGGGTATTCCTCTGTAAATTGTCCTTTAACTAAATAATGATCAGTATCTATGTTAGCTCCTCTAAAAGTTTATAGCTTGTTAACTCAATGAAAAAGAAAATTCCTTCCTTTCTTTTTTTTTTCAATAGTAAATTGTCGAAATAGGTTTGTTTCTATTTATGTGCATCTGTTAGAAAAATATGCACCATGTAAAAAGTTATGAGGACTCAAAGTTAGGCTAAATCTCCGATTTCTCGACTTAAAAGTTGTAATAACGTTTTTTTAACCTTATACTTTTTGAGATAGGGGACCTACATATTCGTATTCAGCCAATAATTTTACATAAGGTAAAATAGTTTTCAACTATCCATCCTTCCATGCATACAGAAAGGTACCCAGCTGCCGGACTATTTTAAAAACCGTTCTTACTTTCAATAAAATAGCTTGCATTCTTCATTTCTTCTTCATTCTAGTTTTTAAATAATGTTACTTGCTTTAAAAATAACATACGTCAGTGTCATTTAAAATATTTTCTGAAAAGAGAAAACAACTACAAAACGGAAATACCCAGATCTTTTGTTATTTTAATTGGTACGTTTTGTATTGTAGTAGGCCGTTGATGATGCAATAGGTATAACTGGAAGAGATTCTCAGAAATGATTATAAATGGTAACCAAACTACTCGTAGCGAGTACGTCTTATTACATGGGTTGACGAAAACTTCAAAGATATAGAATTGTTTAATAATTTTTTTTGTAATATTATTTTGAGACACAGAATTTAATGAATTGGTGGTATATAGATAAAATTGAAGTATATAGTTATATTTATATAGTTTTATTATCTTTTCCTAACCTTAAAAGCCTATTTAAAATATATTTTGTTTCGAGAACAGCAACAGTAATAATTGACGATCATCGACTAGTTTTGTTTTCTTTAATCATCAATCTGGCTAATTAACAAAATAAACTGCTTTCATATTTAACCTTTATTTCCTTCGATTATATTGGATTACTACAAAATACAAATTCAATCATTCAATCTCTTAACATTAATTTCTGTCTATCATCTGTCAGTTCCCTTTTTCTTATTAGAAAGAGGACAGAAAGCAGGTTTTTAGCGATTCACAATACCCTCCCTCGTTAAAAACCTTTCGAGCATAGAAAATTCTTAAATATAGAGAAAGTCATTACGGGTAGGCCTTTTGTAAGCCCATCAGCTTGTTGCTCTTTAGAACTAATATACCTTAAATCTAAAATTCCCTTCCCTACACACTCAGTAACAAATCGATACTTTAAATCCATATGCTTCACTCTCTTGTTATTTCTCTGATTTTTCACAAGTTCTAAACACCCTTGGTTATCTTCAAAAATCGTTACTTGTTTCACTTCAATATTTAAATCAATTAATAATTTTCTCATAAATAAATTTTCTGTAACACAAGCACATAAAGCTACTAGTTCAGCTTCCGTTGTTGATAAAGTTATACAGTTTTGTTTTCTTGTTACCCATGATACTACATTTCCTAATAACTTTATTACATAACAAGTAACTGATTTTCGATCAATTCGGTCACTTCCCCAATCAGATTCTACAAAACTTACCATTGGCTGTTCATTTTTCCTACAATATTCCAAACCCACATTTTCAGACCCCTTTAAATATCTCAATACTCTTTTTAAATGAATCCATATTTCATCTGGTGTAACGTCTCCATCCAGACTTTCCGAAGGTGACCTATTTATCACATAACATGATGCCCTTATAGCTTCTCCCCAGAAAGACTTAGGAACCATTGAAGCATTCATAATGCATCTAGCTCTTTCCACCAAACTACGGTTCATCCTCTCTGCCTTACCATTTTGTTGAGGTGTGTACGGTACTGTATAATCTAATAGAATGCCATTTTCTTTACAAAACTCTCTATATTAATTTGAAACATATTCACCCCCATTATCACATCTTAATTTAGAAACCTTTGAATTAAATTTTGCTTCTACATAAAATTCTACGTAAATTTAAGGAATATTTGAGGTTATATTCCTTAAATTTACTGAAAACCTCCCTTTAATTTTTAATTAAAAAAAAGCATAGTAAAATTTAAAAAACCACCTATAAAAGTGACAAAATACTTACAACCATCAATAGTTTGTGGACTAATTGGCCCGCATTCGTCAGAATGTATTATTTCTAAAATTCTATTACTTTTTGTTCTGGTTGAAAAAGGTAACCTTGAAAACTTTCCCTGTATACATGGTTCACAAAAATTCACTTCGCCAATATTTATGTCCTTGTTTATTCCATCAACTAAATTCTTTTTAATTAATTTTTCTAGTGATTTAAAATTTACATGTGAAAAACTTTCATGCCATCTAATAAATTCTTTATTTTGGTCATTTTGGACAGAGTAACATTTTTGTTGAACTACTTCAAAATTGATTTTGTATAAACCATCTCTTTTACATAATCCTATTAAACAACCGTTCTTAATTAATTTTACAACACCATTTTCAAAAATTACAGTAATCTGAGACATTTCCAATCGTTTTACAGAAAGTAAATTTTTTCGGAACTGTGGTACATAAAAAGCATTTTCAATTTTACATTCTACTTGTCGACCACATATATTGCTAAAAACATTAATATTTCCAATACCAACTGCAGGTAAATAGTTACCATTTTTTGCTGATGCTATTTCTATAGGTTTATCCAAAATTACCAAGTCTGTAAATATACTTTTATCATTTAGTAAGTGATCAGTACATCCTGAATCAATAACAAATTCTAAGTTATTCACTGTTTCACTATTAACTACATTTTTACCTATTTCAGTTATAAAACATACCTTAGACACTTCATCAGTTATATCATCAATTTCATGTGACCTATCCTGCTGTTGGGTGAAGTTGCTTCTATGCATTCCTCTGTTGTCTTGCAAGTTTCTCGTACCTGTGTAACTGTTACCTCTATTTGACCCATTTCCTCTAAAATCATCCTGAAAACCTCTTTGACTCTGAAAATTTGTAAATCTGCCAGACCCTCTTGCATAACTTGTGGATACTCTTGTTCGATATTCTCTTTTATAATGGCCTCTTTTTCCACACCTATAACAAGATGTGTCAACATTGAAAGCAACTTGTTCAGCACCAACTACTCGACTTGCTCTTGCACCCAGGCACCTCTTTTCTTCTTCACTCAATAACCTTTTCTTTACGTCTTCATATGATAGTACACCAGACGCTAAATTTTCGATAACTGTTACCACTTTTTCATAGGATTTTGGCAAAGTTAACAGCAAATTACATATTATATCTCGATCTTCAATTTTTTACCCCAGTGGCGCTTAACTGTCTCAGGATTTCCTCAAATTCACCAATAAATCGTTCCAATGACTCACCTTCTTTCAATTTCATGGACAGCAACTTTCTTTTTAGGAACAGTTGTCCTGGTAGCCACTTTTTCTCATATTTTGCTTCTAAACTTTTCCACATATAATACGCCTGTTCTTTGTCCCGCAATATCTCTAATTGTGCATCGGAAACACATTAAACAATTATTGATTTGGCTTTATTTTTTCATTTTTTGGAATTTTTTCATCTCGTTCTCGCTTAAACCTGTTGTGCTTGTTTCGCCTTTTACAGACTCTAATACTTCATTTTCTGCCAATATTATTTCCATCCGAAACTTCCATGATAAGTAATTCTCACCTGTTAGGGCCTCAATATTATATATTTTTCTTTGTTGCATCGTGTACATGTGTATATAACCTATATTTTCTTTTTGATACCTTATTATTTATTATATTTCATCCGTAAACTGGGCCCATAACCTTTTGTTTTCTTTAATCATCAATCTGGCTAATTAATAAAATAAACTGCTTTCATATTTAACCTTTATTTCCTCCGATTATATTGGATTACTACAAAATACAAATTCAATCATTCAATCTCTTATCATTAATTTCTGTCTATCATCTGTCAGTTCTCTTGTTCTTATTAGAAAGATGACAGAAAGGAAGTTTTTAGCGATTCACAATAACTAGAACGAGTCGAACATTTTAATTACCTATAGTGTTAAACAAGTTTCTACAAAGATACAGATATTGAATACAAAACTTGACACGTTTTAGTATTCGCGTTCTCCAACGACCGTGCTGCCAACTGCTGTCAAAATAGATAACGAATAAAATAATGATAAATGTCAAAAATTTGAATAAATAAGGGTTTAAAACTGGTATAAATTTCATCAAATTTTAATTATAATGAGCGATAAGAAGAAAAGTAATAGATATTGTTCAGTGCCATAATGTTCTGCTCGAAAGATATACATCTCCACTACTTACCAAAGGACGAGAAATTACGAAAAAAACTGGCAAGTAGGTCTTCGTACTGCGAAACCTGTGACAAAATTCATGAATGTATGCAGTGGATACTTTAAGAAATCGGATTACTTTTTCCCATCATCATATTTGATAAGAAATTTATTTAGGTAATATTGTTTCAGCCTGATTCTTTCTGAATCATTAAAATAACGTTTTACTTATTTTTGAGATGTGAGGACTGGTAAACGATTTTTTAAAAAAGGTTTCATTCCAACAGAATCTATCTATTCGATCTTTGGACAAAGTGTTGTGCTCTTCACAAACATCATCTCGATAAGAAAGATCAAAACGAGCAAAACAAAGGCATCTATCTAGCACAGTATCTATTTCAAAAGATGTAATGATTGACTCAGATCCAACAACGTCAACAATTACGGAATACGAAATCGAAATTAACACAGGTACAGCGATTATTGCAGTTTTAGAAGCCATCCGAAGTAGTCCAGAGTTACAGCGGGATCACTTACTGAAAATCAGCATAGAAGAGAAGGCTATCCACGTGACTCCATATGTATTAAGTGAAGGCAAAAAAGGCACTTTGTATGATTTGATACAAACAAATCTCGATATAAATGCATTCACTGGAATACCCACTCTAAATTTGCTGGAAAAAATTTGTGAAGGTGCTAGTTTGTTAGAATACAAAAATTCGAACACATTATTGCTTCAGCTAAAACAACGTATTGTTTTCTAGCGTTTGCTAGTTAAAAGTTAAAAACTGACCTCACTTTTCTTTGCATTTCTGTTATTTCTGTCTTAAGTATCGTATAATGACTTATTCTCACTACAAAGGGGACCACACATTAAAGGTTATGATTTCAATAGCACCATCTGGTTTAATTACATTTGTAAGTCCTGTTTATGGTGGCCGTATCTCAGACAAAGAAATTTTTATTCAATCAAGATTATTGGACAATTTGACACTAAATGAGGATGCTATAATGGTAGATAAGGGCTTTTTGATTGAAAATGAATGCATTGAAAAGAAAATCGAATTAATAAGACGGCCATTTTTGGGAAAAAGAAAACAATTATCAATGCAAGATGCTCTTTGTATCGCTGAAATTACTTCAGCAAGAGTAAACGTTGAAAGAACAATAACAACGGCTAAAAATCTTTAAAATTCTTAAAGCAATAGTTAATTTATTCCTAGTTCCTTATATGGACTCTGGTATAAATATTATTTCAGGTATTGTTAACCTTTCTGCATCAATACTTAGTAATGATAAATATTAATTTATATTTGTATATATCTAAATTAACAGATATGAGTGTAGTGAAGTGTAAATATTTTTTCCAAGTTAAAGTACCTATAAGAAATAAAACAATCTTTTAAAACAAGTTTTTTATTTATATAATTGAAATAAAATTGATAATACATTGTAAAAATATACGCCTATCAAAACTTTTAACATGTTTTGTATAAATTCTACATCAACTGATACTTTGATAATAAGTGTGGACTTATCGAATGGACAAAACACTACAAAATGACATATTTGTAGTCCGGTAAGTAACATATGCAATTGTACTTACTTCATATTACATATGGTTTGTCTTTAAAGTAATATTATTTTCCTTAATTATGCATAAATATTTAAGGTCCCGTAAAATTGATTGCACGGGTTTTGTTTTGCCTGCCAGAGGTCACTTTATTTCTTCACAACATTTTCCCGAAACAATTCCATCGACATTTACTGCCAGTCATGGTACACCATATGAGATAAAAATTCCCAAATGTTCAACTTTACTTTGAGTTACTTTTTCATACATTTTTAAAGCAACTGATTCATACTTGTTCCCATGTAATGTTGCAGTATTTCCTTTAAAATTGGAATTATACAATTGGTTGACTTTAAGTGGCCAATTTGGGTTTTTATTTTTACTGTATGTAAATAAGTGGTTCCAGTTACTCTCAGTCGCCTCAGGTTTTTCTACGCTTCTCCAGTTTGGTTTACCGTACCTAAACACATTTCAACAGAATTACTGTAGCTTACTTTAACATTATTTGTATAAAATATAGCTAAATCATATTCTAGTAGAACGTCAGTAGCTCATGTATCAGCAAAGACTGGTAGAACTTTATTGTTGCCAATAATACTGTGTCATAGAGATATCTGAAGCATTTCTTCCTCATAGAACTTTGTCATATGATGTATAGGAACCAGACTTTTTAAAGTCAGACTTAATTCTGAATCTTCTGCTCCGGAGAGTAATATCTTTAATATCTCAGTATCTACTGGTTTTGCTTGGCGTGTCTAATTCTCTTCTGGCAGTGTTTTTTATGTGGCAAAACTGAATAATTGGCACCATACTTTCATACACATTATGTTTTTTTAATTTTCCCCATTGTTGCTTGATGTCTGTGGTGCTTAATTTTTCTAATCTTTTCATCGTATGCCTGTAAGTAATAAATACGAATTATAAACATGATGTTATAATCCATTTCCATCATATTGATAGCACATTATGTATGCAAATCCCTAAACTGTTGATACGGGTGACTCAATGAAAAATAGATATTTGTCAACAAGTTTACAGAAGTATATAGGAAAACAATTTTAAATTCAGTATGACTACCAGGTATAAAGGTTGAAGCAGAATAGAATACAATAGTTTTGAGGGTTACTAATCCCTAAATAAAGTTGCCAGTGTCGGAGTGATGGAGATTAACAGGTACTAATGAATTTGCAAGAAATGTAAGATGTTTATTTTATTGGTTATATATAAAATAATTTGTGGCAGTAACAGGGGCCGATTTGTAAAAAAATGAATATTATTTTAATCAAATTCCATTTCAGATTCACTGCTTTCTTCAGAATCTAAGGAATCTTCAACTCCAATTGTTAATTGGAATCCAAGTTAATTATTGCCGGTTCCAGCATTGCATCAGTCATATTATCCAAATTCCACATTTTATTTTCTTCCTTGTGAGCATGACTAACAGCATTTTTCCAATTTTCTGGAGTTACTTTTGATAAGGAATGTTCTAATAATTGTTGTAAGTCTTCTAATTTAAAAGTTTTGTTGTTGCGTACTTCACTTTACTTGAGACCATATATTTTCTATCGGATTCAGATCACAGTGGTGTGGGGGTAAACGTAAAATACATCACGGTTTAATGCCATTTCATCAATTATATATTTTTTATAAGCTGCTTTATGTTGCCTTACAATAGGTAATAATTCCTTTTTTGTCGAATTCTCCTTGTACTCAATTGCGTGTTTATCCAACCATTCGATTATCTCTCCTTTTTTCCATGCCGTTGTTGGCAATTTTTCTGCTAGTCTTGAAAGGTAACTAGCATTATCCATGACTATGACAGAATTTTTTGGAATTAAATCCAACATTTGCTCAAAATATTCTTCAAAAACGTCAGCAGTCAGTTCCTCCTGGTAATCTTTGGTTGATTTTGAGGCAAAACTTAATAATCCACCATTGACAAAACCGTATTCGTTTCCAATATGGGTTATTATGAGTCTGCGTCCTTTTCCAACGGGAATATTGTTTATTCCAGTAGATACACCTTCGATGAATGCCTGACGGGAATTTTTCACATTTGTATCAACCCAGAGATATGGTAAAGTATGACCTTCATTTAGCTAAGTCTCGTCTAAATAAAAAATTGTTTTCCCTTCTTCTCGGTACTTTTTAATAGTTCTTAGATAATCTCGTCTCCAACATACAATGTAATCTTTTTCAATTAAAACGGATTTTCTTTTATCCTTTTGCCAACGAAATCCCATCTCTCTCAATAGTCTCCATAATTTCTTGTTGCTTATGATTGGTATCTCTTCGTTTTCTCTAATTAATGTTTGGATTTTGTCCAATGTTGGGAAATTCTTTGTTAAAAAAAATGAGTGGACGCTGCGTGTTATCATGTTTTTATGCATTTCTTCAATTTCCAAGGGTTTACTCTCTCCACTCTTCTTGGGAGATGAAACAGTTCCTCCTTTTCTTTCTTTTAGGAATCTATAAATTGTTGCTTCTCCAACCCCTGTCATATTTGAACACATGTTAACGATTTCACGAACATTACTTAAAGGGCGTTGATATACAAGTGCATCGTGTACATTTAATATTATATTTTTCTCTCTTAGAGTGAAGGCACCTTTAATACTACACTTAACTAAGACATGAACAATGTACATCTACAAACTAAATGGAAGATGCAAACAATTTCTAATTTATATTATTGGCATAAGCTGTAATGTGGCATAAAAAATACTTAAACTATCAGTAGTGAAACCTTATCAGTAATTCCAGGTAATCGTTCAAAGAAGGTATTCTTTTTGTGTCAGGCGATAACTTGTATAGAAAACAATAATCACCTTTAAATTACTGTTTACATTAATTTATTTCGTGAAACATTGAATTCTCTCGTTAATCACCCGTGTATAATTAACAATAATCGTGTGGCATATATACCGACGTTTTTTACGCACAAAAAAGGTATAGTGAGATTAGTGGACACTTATTTTACAGAAGATTTTTTAAAATATAATGAATTGTTGACGGCATCTTAAAATATTAATTTTTTTTATTTATTTCAAAACAATTATAGGGTGACGCCTATGGTTTTTTGACCTGTTGAGGATTTGCATACATAATATGCTATCAATATGATGGAAAAGGACTATATATCAAAATGGTTCTTTTACTTTTATCAAATCACTATGTAATCACTTACCGAAAATATATATAGTAATGTGCTAATTACATGTTTGCATTTACCTGAATTTCCAGCCTTGCATGTACAATTACAAACAACATTTTTAGTATTAACAATCACCTCAATTTTCACTTGTATTTGGTGGGGTCCTTCTCTTAAATTGCTCGTTTGAAGGCACAATGCTTGTATCATTGCGGTTTTCCCACTACATGATAATATTCCACAAGTAATAATATGATTGGAATCTACAATTGCTTGCGCTTTAACTGGGGATCTTTTAAAAACCCCTATCAAATTTACAATGTCAACAAACGATATTCCTATTTCGTCCGCCATCTTTCAAATCAAGTGCTGCCACCTATAGTCGTTTGAGAACGTGAATAATAGGCTGTACAATAAGATTTGCGGTTCTATAAGAGAGAGCGTGACTATTAGCCTAAATTTTTGTTGTTAGTTTACTCTTCATATGAACGCATATGAAATTTCATTACAATCTATCAACTCATTTTTTGTTTACAAGCCGTTTAGTATCGACGTGCCACAGTATTTCTTTTATAATCAAAAAAATCAAATATCGTGCAGTGAATGAATTTTTATTATTAAAAGGTTTAAAAGAAAAAGAAATTTATAAACGAATGTTCAAATTCTATAAGAACTCTTAACCTTCGATTAGTACAGTAGAAAGATGGGTTGCTGAATTTAAACGTGGCCATACAAGTATTGAAGAGGATCCAGGTCAGGGACGTTTAAAATCAGCAACAATGAAACAAAAAGACGTTCGAATGTGACATTCTCAGCAACATTTAGAGCGTTTTGGAAAGAATAAAGTGGATTTTGTGCGTGGATTCATCACTATTGATGAGACTTGAGTCTGTCACCATGATCCTGAATCAAAACAAGAGGCTAAATTTATTTAACAGATTTATTCGCTCCAAATTGAACTGAAATTCAAAATCGCCGGTCACATTTTTTTCTTGGTAAATCGATGTCCCCCCTCCCTCCTACGAGGTTGGTTTTGGGGGAAATCCGGGGGCAGGAGCAGCAAACTCTTTGCATCTTTTTTGGGGTCCCAAAATTGACATTCTCAGCAAAATTTAGCTTGTTCGTATTATTTCTACTGTACTAAAAAGTCTAAAGATACTTAACGAAAATATATATGGGCTCTCTAACATTAAGATAAACAACTATAATGGATCGTAGAAGATATATTTAGCCCAGTCTGGTTAAAAAAAAGGTGGAAAATTTTTTCGCAGATATCTGAAACTTTTAAGACATAGGGTTACTAGATGACGAATAGATGAAGTAAAATTTGCACAAATTTTGAATGAAAATTTAAACTTTATATAAAAACTTATAGCTATAAATTGCATCCAATTTTTCGAAACGTACTGCCCTTCGAAACGAAGGTACTTACAAAAGATCGACATAGGAAAGTGGAGGGGATAACTGTTTCAGCTCAGTTTTTTTTTTCGAGATCGGAACTTCAAATTGAAACACTTAGCAAACATTTACATTATCTCGGCTTCCATTGCAGCTAGAAGCATCTTTTTCTTAATATGGGGTAGCTCGTCGAAATATGAAGACTACATAGTTTTCACTGGCCGGGAAATATGAGAAACCTTGGAAAAATTTAGTCCATTTGAAATTCACCGTAAAAACTTACTTTTTTTAATTAGGCTGGAATAGTCCGTCGTAATAATGATGATATAATTTTCACCCCCTGAAATCTCGGAAAATCAACATAGTTATACTTACTATAAGGAATATAATAATATAATGTGTAAAAAATTACCTGAAATTTAATTTATAAAAAATATAAGCATTATTACATTATTGATATAAACTGAAAAAAAAATATATGTTGATTTTCAGCTTCAGATATCTGCGAAAAATTTTGCCGTGAAATCGATGATTTTTGCATAACCAGACTGGGCTAATTATCTTTTAGTAAACCCGTAAAATTAAATTATCTAACAAAAAAAAAATGCATACAACTTTTGAAGTTATACTTCTATACGCGCGCTCCACGTTGGAAGTTTGTTTGGGAGTGAATCTGTGAAATCATTACATATGTAAGATAATGAGTAAGAGAGAGACAGAAGATATATTTTCTCTCTCTTCCTCTCTGGAATGTAAAAATGTTATATATACATATAATATTATATATATATATATATATATATATATATATATATATATATATATATATATATATATATATAATAAAAGATTTATTAATATTATTATTTATGTGATATGTTTTGTATTATTTATTAAAGTTCATAATTATATTAGTCTTTTGTATTTCAAAATAATAATCTCAATAAATCACTGTATGACCCAGAACTGTCAATTTTGAAATACGTTTGTGTCATGTCCTCGGTAGTATAGTAGTCAGTATCCCCACCTGTCACGCGGGAGACCGGGGTTCGATTCCCAGTCGGGGAGAACTTTTTTATTAATATTATTACATGGTAAATTATAACCATATGCGTAAGTAGAAAAGTTATGTATAATATTGTCATTTTTAAATACTTATGAATATTGCATTTTAATTTGTATTGTATTATTATATGGAATTATGTTGCAGTATATTGTATTGTATTTTTATATTAAAAACAAAATAAACAATGAATTTTACTGCAGAGTATGTGTAAAAAAATGTTTGCATTCAACTCCTTTCATACATATATGAAAATAAAAATATACATTTTCATCAAAATATTGATTCAATCCTTCATTTACTATACTCCTATTACAGGTCAAATGTTGTTTATTAATTGTTAGTAAGTTGTTATTAATTCTGTTTCTATTTCTGCTATGTCTTACCTATAGCATTACATAATATGTAATGATTGTGCAGATTGACTCCCAAATAAATTGGTTACGGCGAATGCGTGTATAGAAGTGTAACTTCTACTGGCAGTCCCACTGGACTGCCACACCCGTTTTTTTTTCTATTTTTCCCGGTTATATTCCATTTTATGTTCGTGTTATTTGGAATTTGTATGTATGTTAGTTTATATAGAGAATCAATTACAATTAAAATTTTATTTTTATTCAAATTTTATATTAAAAAAAACTTTATTGACTATCGAAGATTATTAATAAATTTTTATTTAGTCTGTAAATCTCAAATAACGATTTGTTTGGATTAGATCGATTTATATTAAATATTGCGTATTCATATTTCCCTCCCGATATTTATCTGCATCTAAAATTGCATAGAATGTTAAGTTTATTTTAGCCATTAATATTCTACCAAATCGATTATTTTTAGTGTCGAAGCCACGCATTCGCTCCAAATCTGTCGCCATATTTTAAAAATATTAAACGCAAATATTTGGATAGCTTAATTTAGATTTCGCTTTGATGAAATGCAATGTTTTGGTGTATTTTTTGATTATTTAACTTATGAACTTGAAATATTGTTTGTGAGTTATATTGATGAATGATGTTTTATTAATATAGTTAAATTACATTAAGAAAATAGATGATTAACGTGTCCAATCAGATCTGGAATGTAATATATATAATGATGCAATGTGATCATGTCTGTGGAAAAACCAAAAGCAGTGTCACTTGCTTTACAGACCTAACTTTAGTTAAGATATAAAACTGTAGTTCGTTTTCAAATTATTGGACTATTATTTACAGTTACATCTGAAGAGATAAACCATAGATAGATAGGTAGATAGATAAAAAGTTTATTTGACTATAAGTTACAAGGTTTATAGCAATTCAAAAGTACAAATTATAAATATAAAACATTACAAAAATGGAACAATACATTAAAAATATTTCAAACATTAAAATACATATAAAGCGTACAATATAGACAGTGTAATATTTTTAAAATAATATTAAATTTGATTATGTTGCGCTTAGGCATTCATATATTATACACTCTCGTAATATTCATCCAGTGTATAAGGACACATGGTCACTAGGTACTCTTTAACTTGGTTTTTAAAAGCTGCAATTGAAATAATGGTTTTTAATTTTTGAGGAACAATATATATGATCGAAACAATATGATCAAAACAATACGCCAACGGACGATTCAAATTAACAAGTTAAAGATTCCTTTTATAGAGAGTTATCAACATTTGTGATAAAATAAAAAGTCGTCAAAAGTAGGTTCTCAAATAGACGATGAAGTGGTGGGACGGCACGGAGAAATAGTTAAAAATGGTTCAGGGGACAGCTTAATTGAGTTCTGTCAACTTTTTGGTTTAAAAATAATGAATACCCAAGTCCAACATAAAGATATTCATAAATACACTTGGGAACGACCTTCACTCCAACAGAAGTCGATCATAGACTATATAATAATGAGACAGAAATCAAAAGTTAAGTGCCAAGACTGCATAGTAAAAAGAGGATCTAACTGTGGGACAGATCACTACTTTCTTTTAGCTAATCTTTTGTGCCCCTTCAAACAATACTACAAACAGAACACCGAAAGTGAGAAAAATAAGACTACTCAGTACAAAACGAAGAGATATAAATTGATCCTTTTATTCCAACCAAATATTCCAAATATAACCAAACCATCTTTTTCAATCTAGATTAGAAAAGGAACTAAATGAGATGGAAAGAAATATGAATGTAGAACAAGACTACAACCTCAAAACGATAATAAAAAAAAATTGCGTATCGAGTATTAGGAACAGAGAACAAAGACAAAAAACAACATGAACCACCATGGATGACAGAAAACGTAAAAGAAATGATACAAGAAAAAAACAAAATATATAAGAAATGGCTAACAAATAAAACATCTAGCAATAGAGTAACATACTAAAGGAAAAATGGAAAAGTACGCAATCAAATAAAAGAAGCAAAAAACAATTTCTGGAAACAAAAATGTGTCCAAGCTGAAAATTTAATTGGTGGTTCTCAGACTATGGCAGCATGGAGAACTATCACTAATCTAAAGAAAAACACCCATAACTCCTTAAGCAACTTAATTCCTATGGAAAAGTTGGAAAATCACTCCAATCAAGCCAAGACTTGAAGACAGGACATAACTTTGACTTTAATAATGTAAAAATCTTGGAACAAGTTGATAAATATAAAAATCGGCTTTTCCTTGAAATGGTACACATTAATAAAACTCCTGAATCTATCAATTATAAGACAGACACCAATCATTTAAGTAATATCTACTGCAACATACTAAACAATATATGATATGATAGATCTTAACCTTTAAAAACAAACTTAGTAATTCTCTAGTAACTGTACCTATAATTTTATTCCATTCCTAAATATCAGTATTGCAATAACTGACTACATACCATGAATTACATTTTATAGATCAATTTACCATGTTCCTGATTCTTTCTCAATTCTCTACTATTAATTCCATCTTTCCACTTTATAATATGGATAATACTGTCATAATAATTGTTTATTTTAACTTGTTCACTAAAAATTGTACAATGCGAATTCACTCATAAAATATTGCGGTTAGCATAACTCCTAAATAAAAATCAAACAAAAATGTCATTAATTTAGATATGTTAAAAATATTTAAATTTTTTCTCTTATTTTTGTAAGTATTGAAATATTCACTTTGTTTACATATAATAATTAATTATTCTTATAAATATACAATTTTCTCCTGAAGAAGTCACAAAATCGTGACGAAATATTGAGACAGAACAAATAGAGTTTTATTTCCTACAGACCGATTGCTGATACTATAAATCAATATTTAAAACAGTACGGTCGAAAAATAATTTAAAATATATATATATATATATATATATATATATATATATATATATATATATATATATATATATATATATATATAAATATATATACATATATATACACATTTTTGAGTTAGTCTATTATACAGTAGTAAACCATTGCCAAACTTTGTGGCTATGGCATTAGCGATAATATCTCAAATTTGATTAAACATTATTTGTCTAATCGTTCTCAAATGGTTAAATATGGCAGTTTTTTGTCAAAACCAATTCATATAACATCAGGTGTTCCACAAGGTTCTTATTTGGATCCACTGCTTTTTAATATATTTGTTAACGATTTACAAACAGTAATTAACTCAGACCAATTTCTCTCATTCGCTGATGACATAAACATCTTCAGATCTATTTCTTGCCTCTCTGATTGTGAATGTTTACAGTTGTCCTTAAATAATTTTTCACGTTGGTGTGAAATAAATGTCTTAAACCTAAATCTAAAAAAATGTTTTAAAATCACGTTTAGTAAAACGCAGGCTTTTTTTAATAATAATTACACACTTAATGGTACTGTTCTGCAAGAGATACGTCAAGTACGGGATTTGGGTATACCTAACACTGGATAGAAAACTAAACTTTAATGATCATATTAATGACATAACTTCTCGTGCCCTTAAAATGTTAGGATTTATCCAGAGAAATTCTGAGGACTTTTCAGTTTTTACGTTTAAAATATTATACTGTTCGCTAGTGCGATCAATTATAGAATACTGCTGTATGATATGTTGCCATTTTTATAATACCCAGAAAACTCAATTAGAAAAAGGTCAAAACAGATTTTTAAGGATATGTGGTTATAAAATGGGTTTAAGACGTGGATATTATAATTACAGTTATATTCTTAATCAACTTAAAATGAACAAATTAGAGACAACAAGAGCTGAATTCGAATTATATTTTTTACATAAGCTTCTAAATGGATTTATTAATTGCCCTGAAATTTTGGGTTTAATCTCATTTAACATACCTATGCGAAGAACCCGCAATTTTGACCTGTTTTTTGTAGATTTCCATTCTACTAATTATGGACTTAATGAATTTATTTCTAGGATGTTACTTACGGCGAACAATTACCAAACAGATTTAGAATTATTTAATACTGCAACTGCATCATTTAAAAAACATGTTAAAAAACTGAAATCGTAGGCTTCCACGGCCAGAGTCAGAATTATAGTTTATTCGTCTTCCGGGTTTGGACCGTGTCATTTGTGAGTGACCCAAAAGTGGGTTCATCTCGACGTTTCGCTACAATTGTATGTAGCTTCTTCAGGAGAACAAAAAAGAAAAAGAAAAACAAGAGACAGGAAGATGGGTAGTTAGCAACGGTAACTCAGTTACTCAACGCAACCAGAGGCGAATACTAACTACCAAGATGGGCATTTGGTCACAGTAACTCAACTACTCAACGCAGCCAGAGGTGAAAACCAAATGCCAGGACAGGGATTCACGTCCAACAGCTCAGAACACTAACGCGTCGAGAGGCAGGGAGTGAATCCGACGATTACTCCGCTACCGCTCTATTTATAGTCGCGGTGACCTGTCGTGTCGGGACGTATCGGCACACTCCGTGGCGCGAACGTCAAGAAGCGCGCGCTGGCCAATCATGTGGCTGCATCGTGGTAGCGGGACCGGACGGCGGCTCTAGACTGAGATTCCAGATGGGAGACAAGTAGTATCCTTCCTCTCGATTGATATTATGTGGATTTTTTCGGATCTCTAGAGATTCGCGGATTTTCCTGGAATAAAAGAAGGGGCTCTTAGAAATAATATGGGTTTTTTCGAATAATATGGAATGACCGGTTTCTTGGCAGTGTTCTGCAACTGCAGAATGGGAGAAAAGACCTGATCGAATGCATCTTTGATGCTCTTGAATACGAGTTTTGACTATATAAATATTTATATGACTATATAAATATCTATACCGCTCTATAAATAGAGCGGTAGCGGAGTAATCGTCGGATTCACTCCCTGCCTCTCGACGCGTTAGTGTTCTGAGCTGTTGGACGTGAATCCCTGTCCTGGCATTTGGTTTTCACCTCTGGCTGCGTTGAGTAGTTGAGTTACTGTGACCAAATGCCCATCTTGGTAGTTAGTATTCGCCTCTGGTTGCGTTGAGTAACTGAGTTACCGTTGCTAACTACCCATCTTCCTGTCTCTTGTTTTTCTTTTTCTTTTTTGTTCTCCTGAAGAAGCTACATACAATTGTAGCGAAACGTCGAGATGAACCCACTTTTGGGTCACTCACAAATGACACGGTCCAAACCCGGAAGACGAATAAACTATAATTCTGACTCTGGCCGTGGAAGCCTACGATTTCATTTGACCAACCTCTACGGGGAGGTTATATTCCGCAAAACCTCAGAGTTCTCCAATCTTCGCTCTAAAGTTTCATCTCTACTTTCTTCGCTCACCTTCCTCTCTAGATGTCGTGATAATAACTTGGTTCCCAATTTTCTTGTTCTAAAACATCACATTTCCTCTTCATCTTCTTCCCGAATTCTACATCGAGCCAGCCTATCTCTACTTCGTGAACGGATTCAACATATTCGAAAAACCCTTAATTTTCAATCCCAAAAACTTTTTAAGCTGCATCTTGAACTCTCCAGTATTCTTAGTGTCGATGATTGGTCACTTTTAGACCGCATTTCCTATCATCAAGCCGATAAAATCCTTCTTCTAAGCAACGAAACTCACAAAAAGAAATTCCAATCCCTTGTATCTAAGAAAAAATCACATTCCACCACTTCTACTTCTCATTCACCTCTTACTAACACCGTCGTTAATCTTTCTTCTCACCAATTAACAAGTGCAGAAAGCAGTCTTCTATCTAAAGGTCTTAATTTTGCTATCACTCCTTCCAGAATTCCTACCGAAGAAATAGTTTCAAATGTGGAAGCGGCACTTCGCACAATTCCCAAAATTCCAGCCGACCGTATCCGCTTTGACGTCGCTAAATGTCTTGATAAAGCCAAAATCCCTACTTCCAATATATCTCGTGAGGAATTCATAGCTCTCAAAAATCTCCGTTCTCTTTCTGAGATAATAATCCTTCCTGCAGACAAAGGTAATGCCACAGTCATCCTGGATACTCCTTACTACATAGAGAAAGTAAACGACTTACTTAGGGATACATCCTGTTATAATACAATTTCTCGAGACCCCACTCCTAGAGTCGAACGCGAAATTTCCCATGCCATCAAACAATCCGATCTTTCCGATGATGTTAAGAAGTCCATAGTTCCGAAAAACTCCATCTGCCCCAGAATTTACGGTCTTCCCAAAATCCATAAAGACAACGTACCTCTTCGTCCCATTGTGACTACGATTAACTCTCCTACCTACAAACTCGCAAAGTACTTGTCGAATCAGTTTAAGACCTATACTGGTCGTACCTCTTCTTATGTCCGAAATTCCACACATTTCATCACCTTAATCTCCTCCCTCACGGTCGATCCCCAAGACATTCTCGTCAGTTTCGATGTATCATCCCTATTTACCAATATCCCCATACATGACTCTCTAGCTGTTCTGCGAGATCACTTGACCAATGATAACAAGTCTTTGGTTTTGGCAGATCTTGCGGAAAAATGCCTCCTTTCAACATATTTTTCTTTTAGAGGCAATTTCTACAAACAAATATCTGGAACACCAATGGGTTCTCCCCTTTCCCCTGTCATTGCTGACATGTTCATGGAAGCCTTTGAGTCTTTAGCCCTAGAATCTTACCCCTTAAAACCAAAAGTCTGGTTCCGCTACGTTGATGATACATTTATCATCTGGCCCCATGGTCAACATACCCTTTCTCCCTTCCTAGATCATCTTAACTCACAACACCCGAGTATAAAATTCACAATGGAAGTAGAAAATAATCGGTCCCTTCCCTTTCTCGATGTGTTAGTCACCTCCAAGCCCAATGGCCGATTGGGTCACTCTGTTTATAGAAAAAAGACTCACACGAATCGTTACCTACATGCTTCATCACACCATCATCCTGCCCAAAAGAATTCTGTGATCAACTCTCTCATCCATCGGGCCATTTCGATTTCTGAACCTGACAACCTTAGAGAAGAACTTGGCCATCTGCAAAAAACCCTTGTCGCCAACGGTTACTCCAAGTCCACAATTCAAAATATTACACACCGACATCTACATCCCCCTTTACACCCTAGGACGACAAATTCAGAATCTTCGGGTAATACTCCTGAGGCTTTTCTTCCGTATATTCGAAGTGTCACTGATAGGATTGGCAAAATTCTTCGCAAAGAAGGTATCAGGACTACTTTTCGACCACCCAAGAAAATCTCACAATATCTACCCTCTCCTAAGGACCCATTACCGCCCCTATCTTCCTGTGGTGTCTATTCTATTCCTTGTTCCTGTGGACAAGTGTATATTGGCGAAACTGGTCGTTCCGTCAAAACTCGTATTCAAGAGCATCAAAGATGCATTCGATCAGGTCTTTTCTCCCATTCTGCAGTTGCAGAACACTGCCAAGAAACCGGTCATTCCATATTATTCGAAAAAACCCATATTATTTCTAAGAGCCCCTTCTTTTATTCCAGGAAAATCCGCGAATCTCTAGAGATCCGAAAAAATCCACATAATATCAATCGAGAGGAAGGATACTACTTGTCTCCCATCTGGAATCTCAGTCTAGAGCCGCCGTCCGGTCCCGCTACCACGATGCAGCCACATGATTGGCCAGCGCGCGCTTCTTGACGTTCGCGCCACGGAGTGTGCCGATACGTCCCGACACGACAGGTCACCGCGACTATAAATAGAGCGGTAGCGGAGTAATCGTCGGATTCACTCCCTGCCTCTCGACGCGTTAGTGTTCTGAGCTGTTGGACGTGAATCCCTGTCCTGGCATTTGGTTTTCACCTCTGGCTGCGTTGAGTAGTTGAGTTACTGTGACCAAATGCCCATCTTGGTAGTTAGTATTCGCCTCTGGTTGCGTTGAGTAACTGAGTTACCGTTGCTAACTACCCATCTTCCTGTCTCTTGTTTTTCTTTTTCTTTTTTGTTCTCCTGAAGAAGCTACATACAATTGTAGCGAAACGTCGAGATGAACCCACTTTTGGGTCACTCACAAATGACACGGTCCAAACCCGGAAGACGAATAAACTATAATGTTAAAAAACTGTTGTAGGTAGCTTATGTATCTTACTGTATTTTATACATATTGTACAAAAACTGGAAAAGGGTTTAGCCCGTCAATAAATAAATAAATAAATAAACCACAAACAGTAGATGACTCCCTACTTGTTTCTAAATGTCTCTTATTTCTTGTGTTGTGTGAGTGAATATCACTGTGACAGAAAAGTTCTTTGATTCTTACGAATACACGAATATCAATATTTCATTGTCGAATGCTTCGGATTATAGCTTTTATGGATTTGCGGTATTTCTATGTTAATGACTTAATTTAAACATTCCTTTCGTAAATACGTATTTCTTTTGCTTACATTCAGTTTCAAACTACTATTCACTCTTAATAATATATTGACTCCTTAAAAGAAGGCTTTAAAACTCTACTTTGTATGCAAGGTATTACTGTAATTTTATAATTTACATAAATTAGGCTTACTTTATTTTACATTAATTTTAAATTTATGTAAGTATCTCCGTATTCACATAAAATTCGTGACCTGAATTTAAATAGAATTAAGTAGATATACCGGGATAGTTTTTACACATTTATGTACTATGAAATATTATATCCATATTTACCGAAATAAATAGTACCATTTATTTATTAATTCTTACAATTGCGACATAAAATATACTGCGCGGCATAAGTTAGGAATATTGCCAATATAATAGTAATGGTACTTTATTCTGCATCAATTATTTTTAAGGAAACAATTAAAAATTATTTACAGCCATTTGAAAATGACCTTTGTTTTCTCAAATGGGATAAACAAATATAATTCTTTAAAAACTACTTCACCGATTGTGCCCATCTTTAGCAAATGTAGTAACTTCATTAAAACTCACATTATAAAATGTCTTTTAAATGCTTTTATTGTTTATTTTAATAATTATAAACAATTGAAAATCATGCTTATTTTCGGGTTTAATTTGCAATAAATTTTTTGTTTCTAAACATTTTTTAATTTAGAAAATCTCATTTTAAATAGAAAGTATTTGTAAGACATTAAGTCTTTTGTTAAACATTATTATCTAGAAAATGAATGAATGAAAAAAATTAAGTTACTTTTTTTGCTTAAATGTCACGAGGCAGTAAAAGTTTCGATAACCATGTGATAATACGCATTTTCTATTGACTTCCCCCAGATAGTCCAGTTAAAAATAGCCTTCCAGTAATTTTTGGTTTTTTCAAGTGATTTTTGGGCTTCGTTTCATGGGGTAATAAACTAGAAACAACTTAATAAATTTAATTTAATTTAATTATTTATTTCTTTGAATAAAAAAAAACAAAAAACTATTGTTATTGGTTGATGTAGATCTTCTTCTTCTTTTGGTGCCTATCCTCTGTGGATGTTGGCAATCACGTTGATCCATACAACTTTGTTGACAGCTGCTCTAAATAGATGTATGGTAGTCATTCCTGCTCACTGTGTGATGTTCTTCAACCACGATGTCCTTCTGCGTCCTTGAGATCTTTTGCCTTCTATCTTGCCTTATAAAATTAGTTGAATTAGTTGATACTTCTCATTGCGCAACACATGCCCTAGGTTTGTCATCTTTCTGATTTTCACGATACGCATAATTTTCAGATCTTTATTCATACGTTTGATCACGGTGTTATTTGTAACATTATGGATACGGGAAATTCTGAGCTTCTAATCGTTTGAATGTGGCCTCCGTCGAGGTCCAGGCTTCGACTCCATATAAAAGGTTAGAAAATACATAGCATCTCAAGACTCGTGTTCAGGTATATATTACATAATATCTTCCTGAGGCGGTTGAAGACAGCTCTCGCCTTTTCTATACGACATCTTATTTCCTGTGAGTGGTCCCATTCCTTATTTAGGCTGCATCCAAGGTATGTAATTTTGTCGATTGATGTAAGTAAGTGACTTAATTGATTTATGCAGTGGTATAATTGAAATACAACACTTGAAATAGAGCATTCAATATCCGAAGATATACGAATCCTACGAGTAGTGCGACAAGGTTGCGTCTTATCACCACTATTATTTAATCTGTATTCGGAATCTATATTCAGAAAAGCATTAGACGAGGTTCAGGGTGGAATCAAGATTATCGGAACCAGCATAGACAACATCAGGTAAGCTGATGATACCGTCCTAATAGCAAGCAACGAACAAGAACTACAAAATATAATAAATGCGGTAGTTAGTCATAGCGAAATGTTCGGTTTACATCTAAATGTTTCCAAAACTAAAATTCTAGTATTTTCAAGGATACCAACAAACGTACATTTGTACGCCAAGGGACAAATAATAGAACAGGTAACTTTCATAAAATATTTGGGAGCAAATACCAACAGCCAGTATAACCCAAAAAAAAGAAATCGTGTCAAGAATCTAACAAGGGAGGAAAGCACTCATGAACATGAAAACATTTTTTACAAGATCAGACCTTAGTCTAGAGTTCAGAATTTGAATTATCAGATGTTACGTTTACTCTGTTTTGCTCTATGGCTGTCAAAGTTGGACAATGGACTCTGAAACAGAAAAAAGAATAGATGCTTTTAAAATGTATATATACAGACGGATACTGAGAATTCCATGGATACAAAAAGTTACCAATGGTGAGGTACTTCGGCGCATAAGTAAACAAAAAGAATTACTCAGCATAATCGAAGAGAGAAAAATACAATACTTGGGTCATATGTTAAGAGGTGAAAGGTATGAATTAATCCAAATCATATTGGAAGGTAAAGTGTAGGGCAAAAAATAAGTTGGAAGACGCCAGAACTCGTGGCTGAAAGACCTGAGGAGATGGTTTGACCGCTCATCCACAGAAATCTTTCGTGCAGCAGTTTCCAAAGCTACACTTGCTATTTGGATCGCCAACCTTCGAAAGGAGACGGCGCAATAAGAAGAAGAAGAAGAAGCTATATCTCTAACTAAATATATTTATAGAGGTTGATGCAACCGCTGATTCATTGTTTAAACGAATAAATTTATTATTGTTTAAACGAATAAATTTATTATTCATTATCATTCGTTTCTTACAATATAAAGAAATAAAAAGGTGGTTAAGAAATAAATAATAGAAGTCCTATGTGATACATTCTTCTTCTTCTTCAAGTGCCCTCTCCGCTACGGAGTTTGGCAATCATCATTCCTATTCGTATCTTTGAAGCTGTTGCTCTAAATAATTGGTTAGATGTGCACTGGAACCAGTCTCTTAAATTGCGCAGCCAAGATATACGTCGTCTCTCCACGATTAATTTGCCCTGAATCTTTCCTTGGATAATTAACTGGAGCAATCGGTACTTTTTCCCTCTCATCACATGACCAAGATATTCCAACTTTCTTCTCTTGATGGTGATCAATAGCTCCCGTTCTTTGTTCATTCTTCGAAGAACTACACTATTTGTTACTTTGTCTGTCCAAGGTATTTTCACGACTGCTTAAATGAAGGAAAGATTCCTGATGAATGGAAAATAGCGTATATGTCAAATTCCACAGAAAATATCCACTTTTTTCATGCCAAAAGCATTGATGTTGAAATTTGAGGGCACATTCCCGGGAATTTTTTTTTGGTTCTTTAGTACTTAAAACTAAAGACAAAAATAGTGCCGCCACCCGGAATGAGGGCAAACACTAATCATGTCTTTTTTGCGAAGTTTCAAAAATTGAAAGAGCGAAATAAAGGTGATTTTGGAGTGTAAGAATCTGTTTAAAATCACCTACAAAGCTCTCTAAGAAACAAAAATGAAGGCTTTTTATACTTTTAGAATAATCTTTTGTTAAAGGTAAAAGAAATAATAAGTTAGACTTACTCACAATCAATTTAATTTAACTAATCGGACGACCGGTTTCGCTTTCTATAATATGCAAAGCATCTTCAGGTCACGATACAAAGTTAAAATGATGCCGATACAAAGTTAAAATATGCAAAGCATCTTCAGGTCACGATACAAAGTTAAAATGATGCCGGTACTCTATTAATTGATGGTTGAAAGAACATGGTTCAAACCATCTTGGATTGTTGATTGGAGAACTCAGGTCAACTATTGTAATTGTTTAACAGTAAACGGGGAAGTTCTTGAGGAAACAGATTTTATCCAATGAAGTAGAGATAGGTGAAATGTATTGTTTGTTTGATGAAGTAATGTTCTATACCATTAAGTTCTTTAAAGTTATTTATATTTATTCTGGAGATATATTTATGAAATATGTGTTATTTATTGAGATTTTATGTTTTGTTTTGGAAGGTGACAGTTGTAAGACAATGAATCTTTTGTTTTTTTTTTCAATCTCAATCTATAGAGTGAGTGTTGAGTATGGAACGACTTAATTATCTCGAAAAAGGCTTGCACGATTTTTATAAATTTTGGTGCTTATAGATTTTGGTCTTGAGTTGCGGCCGATATTATGGTGGTATTAACATTGTTGTCAGATTTTCAGTTTTTATGAAAATCTAATGAACTTTCTTATTTCAAATAGATCATCCTGTATATTTTTGCCTTTTTGAAGTTCTGAAGAAATACTGATGTTTTTATGCTGTACCTAAAAGCCAGTTATTACTACATTTATTTATATTATCTTCGCCGAAGTTAAAATAGTACATTTAGATGGCTTTGCATTAGTCTTTCTGCTACCAGAGAAAAAACCAAGTACTTTTTGTTCGATTATATGTACAGGCAACATATAAACAAAAATAGCCAAATACATAAAAAAGAAAGAAATAACATAACCTAAGCAAATACATGTGGCGGCTGTCCAAAAACTTGCATCGATCAAACTGGTATAACCTTTAACAAACGTATAGCAGAACACAAAAGGGCTTTCAATAATAGAAAAACAGATTCTACGTCCGCATTTCACCTTCTTGATCATAATCCTTCTTTTAACAACCAATTTCAAATTCTTCGCATTTAAAATAAACGCCTTAAATCATCTTTATTATATACTAAACGACTATAGAATAAACGATTAAAATATAGATAATTCAAAATTAATATTCACAAATATTAGCCATGGTATTATGCAGCTTTTCGGCCGAGGTCTTTTGATCGTTTATAAAGCAATTTATGGATATGGTGAATTCAGTCTATTTTGGATAAATAGTATTTATTGCAGTCCCATATAACTTGTAACCCAGTATAAAGTTAAGAAAAATAATGAGGCTCTATTTTAGAGGGTTTCTCTTGGGTTTATTGGCATATCAAAACTTTATTAGCATATCAACAACTTTATTAGATTTATTGACCAGTTCAAATTGATTGGCCATATTGGATTTCAACAATTAGTCAGGACATACAGCCACGTGTGACAGCCGCTCTCCAGAAGCAACAACTTCTAATTGGAGGACCTAACAGCTAGAACACACAAACAGCCCATCGAAGCAATAAGTAGCACTTATTAACTGTTAAGCTTTGGCAAGGTTAATTATTGTTTTTTTTTATTCTTTTAAATAATTATGTTTGGTTAAAATTTGCCTTATTTGCTATCACCTGAGAACTCAGGTTCAATCTCTAGTTTAAGACAAGACGAACTCACCCTTGAGATACTGAGCTAGGCAAGGTATAGACGATAAGCTCCCATGGTTGATTGAGGTATTATTTTTACAATAGTACTTCAATTCTCTTTGGTAGTCTTATCGTTACACATATACCAATGTGCATTCAGCAAAATGTAATATAGGCTTAAACTTGGTAAAATTTTTTACCACTTTTTTAGAAGTGGAAAGAAGGAGAAGAAATTATCAAAATACAAGCAACATCTCTGTCCTTTTAGAGGTTTTGATAAGTCTAGAATAACTCTTTCACATAAAGCTAACTGCTCCATATCCACTGCATCGATATAGTCACTATCGCTTCAAGCAATTGCCCAAACTTTGAAGCTCTGTTTGAAGGGCTTTAACGGCATATATTGTTTCATCGTAGAACGGACCTTTGGATGCGTAAGAAAGTAGAAGGGTGCGTAAGTATAGGTTGCATTTTATACAATTTATTATATTTATTCACTTTCTCCTTTTTTCGGCATTTGACTATTGTCCCCTATATGAATAAATCTTATTATTTTTAAAAAACGTTTCGGTGTGAAAATTTGCAATATTCGACCAATACCACCTTATACTTAGCAATCTGTTGAGCCTAAACAAAATTAGTAAACCAAAGAATGCTTTTAGCTCGTCAATTAATAAATTCAGTGCAGCAGCTTTCTTTGATGCATATTGTTTGATCTACAATTACCTGCATGGTGTTATTGTCCATAAATAATTCAAAAATAGAGAGACTATTATCTATTTCAATACTATACTGTACACCAAAGGGCTGATCAAATACAATAGTTTTATCTAAAAGATGTTTTAATGAAGAATTCCTCCATTTTAATAATTCTGGGTTTTCGTTATCACTTCTAGAGACATTTTGTGCTTGTAGCCATTTTAGAATATATGTTTGATCTTTAACATTGCAATTAGGATCTTCCAAACTGTCGTCTGAAGAATATGGATCAATATTTTGTTCCAAAATCATACTTATGCATTTAATTCTGATGCGTGGGTATCAGTATTGGGCATGTACTGATACTTCAAAGATAATTCATAAGAGAATCTACAAGCTGTGTGAAAGTAAAATTTCCCCCAACCACTTGAACCATTTGGGTTCACAAATGCTGTTGGTACTATAGAGGCTTTGTTCTCAGTACAAGTCTTATTCCAGAGATGCAGAGACTGTGACGTATACACATGTCTGGTTGATTACGAGAAAGCGTTTAATCGAGTACAGCACGCCAAGATGATGCAAATACTAAAAGAAGCAGGAATTAACAATCAAGATCCGAAAATAATTAGAAATCGTTACTGGAATCAGACAGCAAAACTCAGAGTTCAAGGTGAACACACTGACTATGTGAAAATCATGCGTGAAGTGAGGCAGGGCTGTATTTTGTCTTTTCTAATCTTTAGTCTGTACTCTGAAAGATTATTTATCGAAGCTTTGCACGAAACTGAAAAAGGTATTCTACTAAATGGTTACCGGCTAAACAGCATCAGATATGCAGATGATACCATAGTATTTGCGGACAACTTAGAAGACCTACAAGTTCTTATGAACAAATTCACGTATTACAGTCAACAATATGGATTCAATATAAACGTTAAGAAGACAAAGCTTATGATAATTAGCAAGAAAAGGATAGCCGAAAGCTACGTCAACCAATTCCCTGTAGAAAGGGTAACGCACTACAACTACCTCGGCAGCATAAAAAATGAAGAATGGACCAACAACCAGGAGATTACAGCACGCATCGGAAAAGCTAGATCCACCTTCAATCGGATGGGGACCTTCTTCAAGAGTCACAACCTCTCTCTTGATACAAAAGTAAGAATGCTGCGATGCTACGTCTTCTCTGTCCTTTTTTAGCATAAGATATGTGCAGAAAACTGGAAGCATTTGAGATGTGGCTATATCGGAGAATGCTTAAGATCCCGTGGACTGACCGAGTCACTAATGAGGAGGTCCTCAGAAGAATGAATAAGGACCGACTGGTACTGACCACCATCAAATCTCGAAAGTTAAAATTCTTCGGACATATGCGAAATAAATCCAGATATGCTCTCCTTCAAGCCATCCTGCAAGGAAAAATATTGGGAAAACGTGGTCCAGGAAGAAGAACATCTTGGTTAAAGAACCTCAGAATCTGGTTTAATACAACATCTGTGCAGCTTTTCCGCGCTGCTGCAGATAAGATAAAGATTGCCATGATGATCGCTAACATTCGTAACGCATAGGCACATCAAGAAGAACATCTAGTAAGTAACAGCTAATATGTGTCAGGGATTGTTATAAAAAGCAAACTACTTACCTAGTTTTCCCAATTTTTTGCCAGAACCACTTCAAAATAAACGTCGATTTGGGTTTTATACAGATTTGTTCGTCTTGTGGATTTGTGCGCATATTTTAATCATACTCTAATAATATACCGCTATTGAATTAAACAGAATCACAACAGATCGCGGAATAGGGCAACTTGTGCATATTATGAAGAAAATTCCTTTTTTTCAATTCAATTGATACCCATTCTTCGAAACGGTAAATTTTAGGAGAAAAAGTATAGAGATAATTTTTATAGGTAATGCATGAGCTATAATTTTTATCTAATGTAATTTTTTGATAAAACGTACCGCCGGTCTAAAAACACAAATAACCAACATTTACATATTGAATAACTTGAATAACTTTTTTTGCAAATGTGGGATTTCTGAGAACTTAATACATTTCATTTATAATAGTGTTCCAAACATTCCTATCAATTTTTAGCTCTCTGCGAATTTTTTTAACCGTATCCCTATTTTTTGGGTTAAATTGACCGGGCTATAAACTGTGACGATAATCGTTCACAATTATCCATGTTAATCTTAATAATTATAAAGCTTTTTAAAACGTTGTTTCTTTTTGTACTAACATTAACTTGATTGAGATATTTATATTGCGAACAGAATGGCAATGAGCATTTTACAAGAGTGAAAATGCAGGTGAGTTAAGAATGCAATGGTTGCCGTAAATAAAGGGATTAAGATAATGTGACTCATTATATGAAGTCAACAAAAAATAAAAGCACTTACTTTAAGATTCTCTGCGGTTTATTATAATCCTATATCAAGTATACATATTTCACAGTGTGGATTTTGTTGCATTTGGTATAAATAGGAAAACCATAGAAAGAAGCTGGAGATGACATGCTTGAATTAACAACAGCATTAGATATGGCCATTTTTAACACGTTCTTTCAAAAGTGAGAAACTCGACTTTTTACATACAAAAGTAGACAAAACTAATCCAAAACCGATTATTTCATGACAACAAAAGAAAATATACATGAATTTAAGGACTGAAAGGTAATAGTTAGTTAGACAATAAGCCAACAACATGAGTTGCTTGTACTGGACATCGAAGTAAAAAGCGAAAACAAAACAAAATATCGGAGAGAACCACAAAAAATCGAGTGGTGGATATTAAAAGATGGGAATGAAGGTCTATTCAAAGCAAAAATAGTAGAAAAAATGAGTTGGAACATGAAAGGAAGTCCTAATACAATTTAAGATCGCCAGTAACATTAGAGATACTGCTTTTGAAATATTTGGAAAAATGTCAGGAAAGAAGTTTGAGAATAAGGTGGTGGTCTAAGGTAGTTCAAGAAAACATAAGAGAGAAGAGAAGATTATATATAATCAGTGGCAAGAAAATAGATCGGACGTAGATCTTCAAAACTATACGGTCGCCAAATAGGAAGCAAAAGTGGCAGTAGCAAAAGCTCAAGCAGAAGCGTATAATAATCTATACGATCAACTTGATACCAGAGAAGGACAAGCCAAGATTTATAAAATAGCCAAACATAGAGCAAACAAAGCAAAAGATTTTAATCAGATTAGATGTGTCCGAGATAAAAATAGTAAAATAGTAATTCACGAAAAGAATGCCAAAAAGATATATATATATATATATATATATATATATATATATATATATATATATATATATATATATATATATATATATAAATATATATATATATATATATATATATATATTAATATATATAATTCTCTTCTTCTTCTTCTTCTTTGTCTTCTTCTGAAAAACAGACCCTATCTGTTTTTTTATGTGCCTCTGGTAAGTTTTCGTTCCAACGTTTTCGTGGTTTTCCTACTGGGGAGGGGAACCGTCTCTTGCCCTCTTTACTACTCTATTGGTTTTCATTCATTTCTTATATGGCTATATAAGCCGCTGAGTATATATATATATATATATATATATATATATATATATATATATATATATATATATATATATTGTTATGATGTATTGTTTGTTTGAATGATGAGCAATTTGTATTTTTTAATAATATAGGGTTTTTATCGCGGTTCTCAAAGAATTAGTTTGTAAGTACTTTTTTAAATTATCTTTATTATAACTATTATGAAACACACATATATATCTAACCTAGCCAATGTAAATTTAAAATAAACTATCTTTAAATTGATATTCTTATAAAACTAATTAAATTCTATAGACAATGTAAAATTTAAACAAACTATCTTCAAAATTGAAATTGTTATGACACTAACTAAATTATATTAACAAAATTTTGTACCTTTTTTTCACTGAATGCCTAAATGAACTGTTTTCCACTATATAGATTCTAATCACCACTGAATGTCTTCGTACTTCGGTTATCCTTGTTTTTGTGAAATTACTTTTTCCAATTATCAGCTTCTACCAATTTAAGATATATTTTTCTTCACCAGCATTTATAAACCACCAAGCAAACCAGCAAACAGCATTTATATTTATTCTTCTTTTCAATATACCAATATCCAATTATTATAAGTTGATTTATACTAATCTCCAATCATAATATAATTTTAATTCCTTCCAATATCCATCCAATATTCTTCTAATATACTTTTATAATTATATTAAACAATTGGACAATTGTAACTGATTGACTGACTCCAACTAACTTTCATATTTCTTACTAAACTTTCTGACTGCTTGACTTAAACTTTCTGACTGCTTGACTTAAACTTTCTGACTGACTCTCCTTCACTGAATCCAAATCACCGGGTATTTATATCTTTTTGGATGTTCCAGAACCATCTGGTAAGAAATCATGTTCCATTTGTTCTATTAAATACATGTCTGAATTTTCTGGAACAAACCATTTCGCAAACATGGCCATCTCCGGTGATCTAGAGAATTCCATTCTTTTCTATTAATAATTTTGTTGACATTTAGGCTTTTCAGATCAGAATAAACACTTAAATCAGTAAATATATATAAATTAAACATTTTAAACTAACATTATTATTATAACCCCACTTTATATTCCTAATTATTTAAAATGTCACTTGGAGAGTAAGTATATCTGTCTGTCACTCACATATGCATAGTTGGTTGCCTAGTCACATGGCTCACTTAAATATATCTACCACATTATAATTACTAAAATACAACTTTTTACAATTATTATACAGATTGAACGAATTTAAAACGGAACATAGGAAATCAATGTATTTTGGCTCAACTCCGCTCTAGGTGGTTGGCCAACAAGAGGTTGTCAAATAATTATATTATAAAAATACAATACTTCAGCGGGCTGCTGGATTCTGAACTCATTCAAGAACAAGTCAAAACTCCACCCAAATAGGTTGCCCCGCCCATCACGTATAAAAATTGAAAGCTACTATTGTCTTTATTTCAGCAGTGTTGCCAACCGGACGAAAATGTTCGTTATTTATTTATTTTTGTCACGTTTGATGAGAGAAATCACATGCCATGAAATTCGATCAATAACGAATTCAATAACGACATATTTCAATTGAGTCAATTTATCTTTACCCGTGTGTCATGATTTAAAGCATACGAAATCAGTCGGAAATTTACTCAACGCAACAGCAAGTGACAGAAAGTGGTTATGACAATCTGTGTAAATAAGGTTAACTTTAAGGAAAATTAAGGGCAAAATAAAATACACTTACCATAAAATTTTCAACTGCAATATAAAGTTAGTTGTGAAAATAACTGTTTGTGTAATATAAATAATTCCAAAATGTAAAAATAGGACAAAAAATAGCAAAATAGTCAACAAACTGACAGCCACAAACGTAAACAAACCAGAAACGTCAAAAATTGTATTTACAATCTGAAAACGTCCAAGCGTCTTTTTTGTACCTATCTCTGTTCGATGTACTGACTGTAGAGCGTTCGTAGAAATAACATGTGTCTTTACTTAATAACAGGCGGTAGCTGGTTTATCCTTAGTTTCATGCTAGATAAAAAGTATGTGTTTTATCTCGCCAGGTATTAATGACGCACGGCTAAAGATCCGTGGACTCAACTGTATACTTAAGAAGGCACAAAATGGCCTGTTGAAATATAAAAAAGTTTGTTTCTTTTACAAATATTCATATTATATTAATTTCTAGTTAAGTTAGCTGTTGTTTTTATTATACAAGAATCCTAAATTATATAAATTTGTATAATAATTAAGTAAATTAGTTTTATTATAGTACCTATTTGATATTAAATATATTTTGTTCATGTTTTTTTTTAATTAACAAGTTAAGTTGAATAAAATAATTTTTTTTAATGTATTTTTATTACCTTTAGAAACTACCAAGATAAAAATTTTTAACATAATTTTGCAAAAATTTTAACATAATTTTGCAAAAATTTTAACATAATTTTTGGCAAAATCTGATAATTTTAGCAGCTGTAACATAATTTCATATCGTGACATCGGCAACACTGACTCCGTGTCACACTCGGCTCTCAGCTCAGTGAGCTCAGCCAGTAATCAATGATCCACGGAAGGAGCATGTCGAACAATTTAAATGAAACGCATATTTTTACGCACCTATCACGTTTTATGCTCGAAAAATTATTTGTAAAATCGATTTACAAATAATTCTTCTTAATAAAATAGGTTTGTAATTGCTTTTTGCCGTAACGGTTTGGAAAATAAAAAATAAATTCGTAAAAAAACAAAATATAAACTCTAAAAGAATCTTAAAACTTAGTAAATCTTAAGAGAAACAAAACTTAATTTCTAAAAGAAACTTAAAAGATAAAATTCTAAAAACAACTAAAAAAACCTATTTAGGCACATAATTTAATGGAGTAAAGGTTCAAATAATCCACCTTGAACATCCGAACAATAGGTGAATCTATCATACAAAGAAGCTCTTGTATTTCTGAGTTGATTCGGCGTAACGTCGGCACAATGTTGGATAATTTTCGCCCTTAACTCCATTAAATTTTCGGCACGTTCAAAATTGTGCCGATAAATCTTTGATTTAAGAAACCCCCAAAAAAAGAAATCATTTGGGGAGAAATCTGCTGATCTTGGAGGCCACTTGATTGTACCGTTTGTCGCAATTAACCGGTTTGGAAATGTCCTTTGGAGATATTCGGTAACTGCCCTTGTATTATGACTGGGACATCCGTCCTGCTGGTACCAAATATCTCCAAAATTCATATTAGGAAGTTGCTGAATAGCCGGAACGATTTGATTTTGTAGCAGTTCGAGGTATTTTGTGCCGTTCAGGTTGCCCTCAATAAAAAAAGGACCTATTACATAATCGCCCAAAATACCCGTCCAAACATTAAGTTTTTGTGGGTATTGTGTGCGCACAGGAATACTTAGATGTTTATTTTCCCGAGACCAATATCGAACAATGGATGGATTGTGTTTCCTGTGAAGAGCAAATGTCGATTCGTCAGTAAATAAAATGTTCTTTAAAAAATTTTCGTCAGCATTTTGCTTTTCCATCATCTCTTCACAGAATACCATTCGTCTAGTATTGTCCTCGGGAAAAAGTTCTTGAGTTGTTTGAACTTTATAGCAACGATATCCATTTCTTTTTAAAATACCTCGAACAGTGTTTTTACTTAAGTTTACTTGTTCAGCAATTTCCCTGCTTGTACACGGCTGGCTGGTCTCAACAACAAAACAAACATCAACTTCATTATTTATACGTTGTTCACTCTTTTGACGAACAGGTGGTTCACCAAGATTGTTACACTTGTGGCAGTTTTGAATACATCCACATTTGCGAAATTTTTGAATTATTCTCTCAACTGTGGAAATCGAAGGAACCGGCCTATTCGCAAAAGAAACAACGAATAAATTAACTATATCTCGAATCGAGCGACCTCCAAAATGCCAAGTTAAAATTTGTTTCTTCAATTTTATACATTTTAATATTTTTACGAAAATATTTTATTTTCACGCTACGGACTTACAGCCTAGAATCACTGTGAAAACTAGACTAAACAAGCAGTTATTATGCCGTCAAACAGATGAATATTTTGAGCGGTGTTGCCAATCTCATTCCTCTTGATGTTTTTCAAATAAGGTGTTAACCATAATAACCAAATATTTACAGAAAAGAAAGGAAATAACTACAAACCATTAAGTTTATTTTTGTTATTAGTCTGTTATAGTAGATTGGTAAATACAATGAAAAATATAGGCAAATATTTATTTAAAGATACGAAGAAGATATAACTCTCAAAAAGATCCGCAAATCGGATTATTACACGGCGATTTGGCAACATTGACTTTGGGCGGTGCTAAAGACTATGGTGCGTCCTAAAAGGAGACAGATAGTTGAACGATATTTTATACAATGTCTATCACCGGGTATGGATTTATTTTTGTCCAAGTTTTATATTGGTCCACTATTTCAAATGCAGTTCAAACAGACATATATTAAATTGTATGTTCCGTTTTAAATTCGTTCAACCTGTATGCTAATTTCTTAAAAATGCCCTCACATAAATATATTTTTATAAAATTTTCTAGTATATAACTTATTAAAATAACCAAATACTTTTAATATCTAATATTATGTAGTATATAACTTATAAATTATTTTCTATAAACCCCAATCGTATCAATATATATATATATATATATATATATATATATATATATATATATATATATGAAATATATTGAAAATATATTAAAATGATATGAATATAGGAGAAAGAAAAATAGTGTTTATAGAAAATAATTTATAAGTTATATACTAGAGAATTTTATAAAAATTATTTATATGAGGGTATTCTTAAGAAATTAGCATATAATAAATCTAAAAAGTTTTATTTTAATAATTATAATATTGTAAATATATTTAAGTGAGCCATGTGATTAGGCAACCAAATATACCTACTCGGAATAAATGACAGTTAGAGAAATTAATAATTTGCGAATGTGAAATAGGGTTATATGTTGTTTAAAATGTGTAGTTTATTAAATTAGAGTGTTTAAGTTACTGATTTAAGTTTATATTCTGATCTGAAAAGCCTAAATGTCGATAAAATTCTCGATAGAAAATTAAGGAATTCTCTAGATCACCGAAGATAACCTGTTTGCGAAATAGATTATTCCAGAAAATTCAGATATGTAGGAAATGGAAAAAATCGAATAAGATTTCTTGCCAGATGGTTCTGGAACATTGAAAAGGGTATAAATACTCGGTGATTTGGATTCAAGATGGCCAGTCAGTTAGTAAGAAAGTTAGTTAGAAGACAGACACATTTAGTTAGTGAAGTCAGTTGTTCAATAAGTTCAAGATAGTCAGTCAGAAGGTCCAGATGTTCAATATAATAAGTTCAATGAAGATTAAGAAACAGTATAAAGATAATATTATTGAAGATTAAAAATTATGTTATGTAAAAATGGTAATTGGATAATGGAAGGAAGTATTAATTGAAAATTAAAATTATATAATATATTTGGTGATTGGATATTGGTATATTGAAAAGAAAAAAAAATATAAATGCTGTTAAGAAGAAAAATATTTTAAATTGGTGGAAGCTGATAATTGGAAAAAGTAATTTCACAGAAACAAGGATAACCGAGGCTGAGAACGAAGACATTGAGTAGTGATTAAAATCTTTATTTTGGAGAACATTTTCATTTAGGCATTCAGTGAAAGAAAGGTACAAAATTTTGTTAATATAATTTAGTTAGTGTCATAATTATTTCAATTTTAAAGATAGTTTGTTTAAATTTTACATTGTCTATATAATTTAATTAGTTTCATAAGAATTTCAATTTAAAGATAGTTTATTTTAAATTTTGCATTGGTTATGTTAGATATATATGTGTGTTTCATAATAGATATAATAAAGATAATTTAAAAAAATGCTTACAAACTAATTCTTAGAGAACCGCGATAAAAACCCTATATATATTATTAAAAACACTCATTGCTCATCATTCACAAATAATACATCATAACAGTATATATATATATATATATATATATATATATATATATATATATATATATAAAACTTTACTAATTTTATATTTTTGAAAATAAATTTCATAATGACAAAAGAAACATTTTATTTACAATATAATTTACTTTTACAAGTTTTTTTGATATTTGTATGACACAAATTTTACAAATTCCTAATTGAAAATTTGGTTCCTACTCAGTTCTTCTAACTTTTCACGTAAGATGTCTTCAGCCTGCTTGACCTTCCTAATAAGTTTACGGACAAGTACATGTACACTCTGCAGTTTTATGTACACCATTGTTTAGTACTGTAGAATTGCGTACATTGCGTAGATATAAAAGTGAGAATATTGGGATGAGAATGGTAAAAACGGTTGGAAAAATGGGAATGAAAGGATTCGCATGGATTTGTAGTGAAATGTATATCGCTAGACTAGGATGTCCAAACAGAGGGAAAAGATTCATTACTTATGTAGTTCTCTACCATACAATCGGTCATTTTCATAAATGAAGACAGGTTAAAGATATCCACATAAAATCGTTGACAAAACAATCGCCAACTATTTTTGGGTCCAAAAATGGCCAGCTAAATAAGTGGTGTAGCCACTTGCCGTTGAAATCTCCCCTCTTGTAAGTGGTTACCAAACCAAGTTTTTGGATTTTGCGAAACCAACTTTGAGTCAAGTGAAATAAACACCCAATTCGCTTCGCATATGGCCGAACGGCAATTACGGCCTTGTGGGTCAAAATTTCAAAATCAGCCACAAGTCTTAATGTACTTAAAATAACACCAACTTCTTGGAGTAACGAATTAATTGAGTAAAGACCGTGACGTAGGTTTCTATGCGTGTGTCGGGAAGAACACAATATAAGAGACACGTAATACCCATTTAATAAGCTAAGAATGGTAAATAATTGTGAGCTGTAAAGCTAAGTGACAAAGCGACTTTAACAATTTAATCAGATATCTAAAAATGCAATATCAGAAAGGGTAATTTACTTAAAGCAACAAAGTAATATTATGCCTTGTCTACAAGAAACATCTTGTACAGTTAACTTAAAGAACTTAATTAAGCTGATTGTTTTCTGTTTGATCATAATGATTCGCAACCAAAGCGAAACAGCTAAAAGAAACGGTATAAAATCTACTCACCAGGTGTATCCCATTAGTCTTACACCCTTTCATCGCACAAGTCTACAAAAAGTAATTCGATTTTAGAGTCTTTCGCAAATGAAATTTGAAATTATTGATCTCTATCATTTTTCGTCCGCGTTGGCTCAAAACGTAGTCAATCAGCAGTTCACTATCCATGTTAACGAAACAAGGGCAAGTGAAGAGACATTTTTCTTTTCGCATAGTTTTAGGTAGCTATCAGCAGAACTTTGTGGAATTCCCAAATAAAAACCAATGAATTACATTTGCATTTAATACATCTATTTTAGATTTATTCTGTCAAATTACCAAATCTTAGCGGTTTGCATGGCGTTTATGGTCTATACCTGCTACGGGATGCAAGTAGGCCAGTGATGAGTTTACGAATCTCTCGGGGTCTATTTTAAAATCTCTACTTTTATGGCGGTGATGAATTTGTACTATGTACGATGGTATTTATGCTAATTGGTGATGAATTTACGTGTACCCATTCTATAAAAGTGTCCCTAATTGACCGTAAAACAAAAATAGTTTATAAAAAATATTTACACTCACTCAAATTCGATTTGCAGTGCTTGAAGGGACATCTGTTTGATGTAAAAGATGCATGTAAAGCCCAGAGAGGTCGATATTCCTTTTGTAGTCCACTTTAATAATATAATCCATAATCCAATATAGTCCATTTTAATAATATAATTGTTCTATTATCTAATTGTAAGTTCTTCTTTTGTCCTCCGATTACCATATATTTTGTTTTTTATATGTATTTCTAGTCGCCACTGTGTATTATTCTTCTACTAGTTTTCAAAACATGTAACTTATCATCCTGGTCTTTTGCTACTATTATCTATCATCGCCTGCCATAATTTTTAACTTAGTCGCTATCATACATTTTTTTAATCTATAAATATTACCTGAACTTCTCGTCCACACCATATTGATTTTTCTGCTAGTTGTTTTATACATTTTCCACACACGACCTCCTGATCTAACGCCACTTTGTTCATCTAATTCTAATAATATAATAATAATTAAGAATCCAAATAACAGAACTAAACTCACAAATTAATTTATAAAATAAGAATATGTTCACAATCGACATATCTAATGCTGTAGCTAATTCCAACATACCTATTTACCATTTCCAACATCATTTTAAGTTCCAAAGCCTAGTCTTCTCTTGGGCGACTACGAACTCCCCCACGCTACCTAGAATTTAATGCGTTCAGTTTTATAGTAGAATTAAAAGCGACTACGAACTGCCCCACGCTACCTAGGTACTTAAATAATATTTTTCTGAATATATATATAGTTTTTATTTTACTTTATTGTATTCAAAAAGGAACCCATGAGCGAAAATTTTAAATGATTAAATAATGAAACTATAACAATATAATCGAATAAAGTTTATTTATAAATCTACATTAACTTATATACAATCACAAAAACTACCTTTAAATAATAAGAATGCTTAATTCTAGTGTCTGATTAGTGATTAAAATAAGTAAGAGTGAACACTATATTTTAGATTTTAAAAGTTAGCTGCATAATAATTGCAAACTGACTTAATGAAGTCTAATTTGGTAATGTTTTGATTAACGTAATATTCATTTAGTATATTTTCAATAAAATCAACTTTTCCTTTTGCCGTTTTATCAAGTTTTTTTTTTTCGAATCTATGTGCAGTTCTAATTTTCACATATACTTCTGCTTGAAAATTTAACAAAATGTCTGTGAACATTTGAATCTAAATAAGGAATGCCGAAAAACAATTTCAACATAAATATTTTCCAATAACAGTTTGATTTTTATATCCCGAGGACAAACCTATATTTTGAATTTTTCGATACCAATTTTGTGTTAAATGAAATTTGCAACAAAAAATAATAATGTCGGGCCCCACTAACTTGGCCGAATTTTGAATTGCTATTTCAAAATAAGAAACTACTCGCTTCGGTTTGAAATTTAAATTCAAATCTGTACATATTGTTATTAATGTATTAAAAGTACTTTTGTACGATTGCTGTTATTTATTTGTTAACAAACAAAACACTAAAGGAACATAAAAACCATTTTTGTAGCCATGTATAGTAAATATCTGACAAAAATATTAAGAACAGTATTGAAAAGTTCTACATTACACGAAAAGTAAAGATTTGTGAAACAACTAAAAATTGCGGAATTATTTTTCGTATGTAATAAAAAGTTTTCACCTGAATTTGTGTTTAAATTTAAGTTCTACAAATAACACTTGTAGAACTTCTTCCTGTGACTCAATTCCTTATGGACAATCTTTAAAGGTCTTTCGCATATATCTTCTACAGCTTTTCTCTTTATAGAATTACTAAAAATTTGCCGGTCAACGTGGATATCTGGAGCATATTATGCTCCACCGATGCTTTTTCAAGCATAACGTAAATTTCATCACCTTCCTTTGTGTACACTTTTTGTTGACACCCGTTTTTGATACATCGACATTTAACTTTGAATATTTATATTCATTAATTATTAATAAAAGTTCTCCCCTTTACTTGCAACTGAAGTTGCAATACTTGCAACTGAAGTGAATAACTGAAAATATTTATATTCTTACTTTCAACTATAATCAAGTTTGAAATTTCCGGTCATTAAGACTTAATCCCCAACTTTCTCTTCGATGGGGCAGCAGGTATTTGGGAATAATGGGCCTAGGTAGTTCGTGAGGCAGTTAGATAACGCCGCTTCTCTTTGCTTGACCCACACGTGCAATAAAATCACCCTCTATTAGGATTAGCTCCTCTATTAGTACACTATCCCACTGCGGTCATAACGTAGTTCATCAAACTCACATTTATACATTTAAAATTAGCAAAACACATTGATAATAGGTTGTCAGGCAAAATGTGGCCGCAAATATTTTTAAGTCAGTTAATAGTAATTAATTTTTTACAAATATTTTATTTCGTTCATTAATTTAAAAAAAAAAATACGCTGCTCATATATACATGTTTTTATATCATATTAAAGCTAATTTTTTTCTTAATATGATGATATAAGTTTGCCTGAGAAAAAATGGTCGAAAATTATGATTGCCAGCTGTTAAAAACGTGACGTGTCAAAGATAGAACAACGACACTGGTTTGACAAGTGATAATATGTATATATATGTATATATATATATATATATATATATATATATATATATATATATATATATATATATTATTGTGATATTTAAAGTTTTGGTGCGCCAAGCAATAATTAGCTAATTAATTTTTGATTAATTAAAATTATTTAAATGATATGATTATGACTTTATCACAATTTTTAATTCTTTTATCTCAGGTTTAAATTCGTGCTTCAATATCTATGCTATTACATGTGAAAGGTAAGGTCCAGAGAATACCGGAATAATAAAAAACACATATGATCTAACACTATATATTGAAATAAAAATATTGAAATAATTCACACTCAAAAGTTTTCAATAAACAAATCTCATATAAGGATTCTCAAAATTTTGTTCTCCGTACGTGAACAATCAAAATTAATGGTACAAACAATATTAATTGAAAACTCAAAATCCCTAACTATTCTAACTCTCCTAATCAAAATATTTATATCCTTTCTAAATTACGTGTAAAAATTGTGTTATCAATAAAAGAAAAAAAAACTGCAGAAAACAAAAATATCTCTCTCTGATGATGAGTGGTCCAAATCCTTGTTCCTTGTAGACTGTATTATCTCCTCTCAACCGCTCCCTATGTAATCAGCAATCTTACAACAGATTGTTGCAAGTATATCGTCCTTAATGATCTCCTTCAAAAGCAACAATCATTCAAATTATGATAGCCTTTCTCCTCTCGATAAACTGAATCTCTCGTTGGCCCGAGTGAAAAATGACTCTTGGAATATCTTCTCTTTACGATAAACTGAATCTCTCGTTGGCCTGAACAGTGACTCTTGGAATATAAGTAGGAAAATATGACTTACAATATTTTGCTGCTTCAGCTTCTGTCAGATACACTAACTCCACAAAAACTCACTAACATTCAACACTACTGCTTGCTACTTCTTTGGAACCACCAGAGAACAATCACTGTTCGTCTTACAGACTTGGAAAACCAACTGATTATCCTTTCTCTCTCCTCAATCTCGCTAAACTTTTTCCTACATACTTATCCCACCTTTTTCAATCTCCGCCAATCAAAACTCGTCACAATTCCCCCATTTTTTCATTTCGATAACAAACAACTTTTTACCTATAATTATAAAATTTCCTAAAACTTATTTACAAATAATATTTTCTATAATTCTTAAAAACTAACAAAAACCTCTTTCTAAAATCTCTTCTATTTGTCTCTAATCACTGCATTAATGTATTTTGGAAAACCCCGTTCAATTGTCTTTGATTTCACTTAAAATTATGCGGGTCACTCAAGTATAACAAGGAAATAATTTATGCAAAGCTTACATTTTGTTTAGTACAGGTAATCCAAGAATTTAATAACTCTCCTTCTTCGAAATGTTTGTTGGATATTATCCTACTTATCTGAATTATTTTAATGTTTTTGAACTTTGAAATATTTTTAAACAAACCAATATTTTTCTCGATTTTACATATCATAACAATATATATATATATATATATATATATATATATATATATATATATATATATATATATATATATAGACGCATGCTTTAAAAACTCACACAACTGACACTTCAAACAGTAGCGTTCTGCGCTACCAGCTTTAATTTGATATAAAAAACATGCACATACGTCATAAGCAGGGTATTTTATTTAAAAAATGATTGAACGAAATAAAATTTTTGTCAAAAATTAATTACTAATAATTTATTAATATACTATTATCAATGCGTTCCACTAATTTTAAATGTATGTAAAAATGTGAATTCGATTAACTTCGTTATGAACGTAGTGATCCTGCAGTGGAATCTTAGGCTATAAAGTAATATACATATCTGAGTATAAATTCAATCCAATCCCAATTATTGATAAAAGTGTAGCATTTCGATTTACCTCGTATATATTAAAACACCGCAAAATATTCTCAATCTTTTTGCGTCGCTAAGATTGATAATATAAACGTTTTTATTTTATTTTTTTTTAATTGCTTTTGTTTGATCTTGATTTCGCCTAGAGATTTTGCGCATCAAAAACAGGAATCTTTCCGTTTATGCTTTGTTTATACCGATTTGGGAAAATGATCCCACTCTACGATGACCCGCGGCTAAAGCAGTTGGTTTTATTGTTTGAGTCCGGATTTTTTTTAAACTTGTTATCTTTATTCTTTAACCGTTTTTCCCATGGGAAAACAGTGTAGTGTCGTAGCAGTTAGGAAAAGCAGTTTGGATTCAGAAGAGATAAGCTCTCGGCATGTAGTTTTTCAAAATCGGCAATTTGTTGCTTGATTTCGTGAGTTAAGAGGTGAATTTAAACTCAAAATGCTATTTGGCAGTCTTTGTTTAGTGAGTCAGTTAATCACCGATTTGTTGTGCTGTATCCCATCTGAGGAATTTGTAAAACAGCGTTTCCAACATTTTAAGAAGTCCACAAGGTTTTAAGTAAGAATTAAGCAGCCGAGTTTTGAAGATTACATTTTGTTATCATCCAGGATAATCCGAAGCCCATTTCAATGTTTGACCTCCCCAAGAGTTGTCCATTTTGTGTTTCCATGGATCACCCCAGACCATTGCAGTTTGTGTGGGACAATGTGTTTGATTTGCATCCAATCCCAAGACCTTTCTTAAAGGAAATAGACAGTCAGTGAACAAGGTACTTTTTGTTAAAATTTTTCTAAGTAAAATAAACATTTTTTCATTTAATATATGCAAAGATTTGCCTTCATGACAAACTAAAAAAATTATAAATAAAGTTATAAGTTGGGATCAGCTAATTGTCATATTCTTTTAAATAAGGTTAACTTTAATATTTAATTAATATTTCAAAAAGGTTTGATATTTCATTTCGACATATGACAGTCAGTATTATCATTTTCTGTCATTTGGTACGTAACCAAAATTTTGAATTCTGGTTTGTTTAAAGGTTAAACTCAATGTAAGTAATGTTGACCAAAATTAGGATATTTTGATTCATAATAATTGTTTAAATTGCTACAAATAGCGCCAATGTAAGGTTTGTTGATAAATTTGGATAATTTTATTTGTAATAACTGTTAATGGGAAATAATAAAAAATATGTAATGTTTCCCTTTAAACCAGGAGTTTAAAATTAGTTCCTTTAAAAAGATTTTCATCCTTAAATTTTTTTAGGAAAGAAAAAGCCTTTCTTTCTATCCAGCAAGAGGATTCTTTTAAACGGCGTCCAATTTAAATTGCCCAGGAAATCTCTGTATTTTTTTTATTTCTTCCTTTGTAGTTGCCCCTTTCCAGTCCCTTAAATAAAGAAACCCTTATTCACGACCCCAGCTCCCCAACTAAAACAACAGTAGCAGTTTGCAAACGTTTCAGTTTATTTGATTACCCTATCTCCAACTAATTCTAATAACTAAAGTAATTGCTCAGTCCCCACTTACAACCCCCTATAAGCAATTTATATTGTTACAAGTGACACCCAATGTGGTAGGCAAATTAAATCGTTACAAAAGATACAAATGTGTAGGTACCATATTTTCGGACAAAGGGATAATAAAATAATATATTGACACATTTTTTACTTCAGTCTAAAGTTTACTTAATTTATCTTGAATTGACAATGCGATTGAGATAAGATAACAATTTTAATACCAACAAAATTTTAAATAAACTGTCACTTCAAGTACTTATGTATTTGTTTATGTTTGTTTAACTAAATATATATTCGTGTATATCCGGTAGTTTCTTTCCTAAAAACGCCCTAAAAAAATTGATAAGAAAGATTATTGATATCTGTTGTAAATGTATGATTCTATATAGGGTGTTTCATTAATAATGGGAAATATTTTAACTGTAGATTCTCAGGCTCAAAATATTCAGGTTTAACCCAAATAACGTAATTAACCTTTGTGGCTACTACCACAGGCGTACGGCAAGGGAAAGTGAATGGTTAACTTATCCCAAATTCTATGCCACCGACGGAATTGTTATTTTAGCACAATTTTTCGATTCTCCAATACTTTCTATGTAAATAATACACTCTTTATTTGCAAGGATAAAGCCATTATTTTTTGAGATATTTGAAGTTAAATGAAGTGACGCGGCACATTTATTTTGATTGGAATAAAAAATAAGTAAGTAAATTGGTCGAAAGGGTTAAGATGTCACAGCGTGGTGAAATATGCCATGTATAGTGAGGGACACTATACACGGTATATAAGTTCTATGCGAAATTTTAAAGACCAACCTGCTGATAATCCGCTATTGATACCTATTGTAACACAGACCCCTACAGAGACATTACAGAGTTGTACTAACCTTTATCCAACATTCAAATAAAATTACCGGAGCAGTGTTGAATTTTGAATTATTAACAAAAAGAGAAATCAAACGATTTCTACTTAGCGAAACCGAATTCAAATCTTAACCACTGTGTTTCCTAAAATTTGCGAAACAAACAGCTGGATAAATTACTCGGCAAGGGAATCTAAAATTGCATTCCACAAGCCGTTCATCCTAGTCAAAATTCGTAGTGAATTCAGCAGTAACTATACCGTTCTGAAGAGACCTAAGAAGGTCGAAATACGTATCAGCGGTTGTTGCTGCACTGTATCAAAACAAAAATCTAATACCGTCATTCTGTTTTGTTATTTACTTCGTTTGAAGTACCAGAAACTGAATTCACTACGAATTTTGACTAGGATGAACGGCTTGTGGAATGCAATTTTAGATTCCCTTGCCGAGTAATTTATCCAGCTGTTTGTTTCGCAAATTTTAGGAAACACAGTGGTTAAGATTTGAATTCGGTTTCACTAAGTAGAAATCGTTTGATTTCTCTTTTTGTTTTTAGATGGCGTAGTTACGTCCGTATATAGTTATTTTAATAACTATTGTCTAGGACGGGAGAGATTTTTGTTTTGGTTCAGAGCAGTAACTATACCGTTCTGAAGAGACCTAAGAAGGTCGAAATACGTATCAGCGGTTGTTGCTGCACTGTATCAAAACAAAAATCTAATACCGTCATTCTGTTTTGAATTATTAGTTTGTTTAAATATTTTTACAAATTGATCGGAACAGTGGTTTTTAGCAGTAAACAATCTCGCAATATACTATTAAAAATTACTTGCGTTCATCTTTTTTCTAAACTTAGGACTGGCAAATAAAATATTTTTCAGTTACGAAAATAAGTAGACATTTTGTTTTGTGGGTTCATCAATAAACTTATTAAATATTTTTGTGAAATGTTTTGAATTAAAAATATGATGTCTTTGTTTATAACATTTAAAAATAATTAAGAGAAATTTCTACGGCTATACAAATTTACAAACAATTTTATATTTCCGGTAATGGCTAAGTACTTAATAAGTACATTTTCGTAGAATAATTAAATGGGGCGGGATCATTGTCACAATATTTAAATAACGGAATTAGTCATTCTTAAGCAGTATATTTTGTGGTTCTTTCAGCCAGAGTTTGTCGAAAAAAGTGTTGTGATATATTTAGTATTTATCAAAGAAAAATATTTGGCGGCCATGGGAAAGTGATGTGCGTTTACCTGACGAAAATGAACCTATGGATAGTTTAGAAAATGAGGATGAAAATATGGGGCTAAGTACTCAGCAAAGGAAGAATTTGTGTGTAGCTGAGCAAAATATGGAGTTAGATGTATTTGATGGACTTTCTAAAAAAATGACCACATATGAAGCTGTTAAGCAAACGGCGGTTTTAACAAAAATTTCTTGTACAACAGTGTACCGTTTAATAAAGACAGGTTCGAAAAGTAGAACAACAAGAAAGGATTTGGGAAGCTCTAAAAAAATTCAACCTCACCTCTTGGAACCTATTATTGAGACAATATATAATATGTATGCAGCTAAAGTTATGCCTAACCTAAACAATATCATGACAAAATTAAAAGAAAAACATATTGTTGATGATTGTTCCACAAAGACTTTAGGAAGATTTTTGACCAAAAATGGTTTTAAATATAAAACTGTCAATAAGGAATGAGGAATGAATATATCGAAAAAATTTCACAATGCCGCAGTGAGTGTCGAGAAATTTATTATCTGGACGAGACTTGGTTTGATTCTCACGAAACGATAGATAAAGCCTGAACAAACGGTACAAGAAAATGTCAAATAGATGCATCCCATTCTAGAGGCAAGCGAATTTGCATATTATATTGCGGAGGACAACATGGATGGGTTAACGATGCGTTATTGTTGAGTTCCAAAAGTATTAAAGACAGTTCTCTAGACTACCACCAAGACATCAAAGGGACGCTTTTTGAATCATGGTTTGAGAATACATTACTCCCAAATTTAAAAGAAAATAGTGTGATTGTTATGGACAATGCATCCTATCACTCCAGATACATTAAAAAAATTCCAACCAAACAGAGTAGTAAGGATGATATTCAAGAATTTTTAATAGCCGAAGACCTATATTTTGAGGATCATTACACCAAAGATCAACTAATCTAGGTTCTTCATACAAAAGTCGTAACTAAAGAGCATATTGTAGATAAATTAGCCCTTAACAATGGACATATGGTTTTAAGATTACCTCCATATTACTGTGTGTTGAATCCCATAGAATTGCTATGGGCTAGTTAAAAAATCCTGTTCGCATTAACAACACATCTCCAAAAGATGTCAAAAGTGTTGTCGAACTAATAAAAACAGAGTTCAAAAATATCAGTGCTTAAAAATGGCAAAATGCAATACAACATGTAAAAAAGATTGAAAAAGATTACATGAAAAATGTCCCAGCCTTGAAGAAAATTATTATTAATTTGGCTGAGAGTGATGAAGAGAACGATAATGACGATGAGTTGGAATAACTGTTAACTCTAACTGGAAGATCACAAATGAATGTGAATTTCCGAAGTGGCTAGTATACCATTTAATTTATCATAGTAAAAAAACCAATGGGTAACTTTTTGTGGCATCGCATGTGACATGTAAGTAAATAAAAACTATTTTTGAAGTTATACTTCTTTAGGCGCGATTGGGAAAAATTGATGAGAGTGACATAAAATTCACAGTATGAAGTACGCGCATATTCACAGCATGAAGTTAGTTGCTACATCTAAATCTTTTAAGTTAGATATTAATGCAAATAAAGTGTTAAAAAAAATATATATTGGTGTTTTTTTTAATTCGATTATATTAGGACTGTGATAGATATTTACTGATGTTTTGTATATTGTATATGTATATTTTTATGTGTAAAAATCGACCTGGTTCAGTAGTTTTCATCTACTTTATAATTACGTAGAAATTACATTTATTTCATTAATATATATATAATTACATTATATATTTATTTATTTTGCCAGTCTTAATTTTGAAAAAAGGTGAAGGTAAATTTTTCTTCTTCTTCTTCGCACGACTAGGATTACTCCTGTTTGTCTGCCTCTTATTCTGTTTCAGTCGTTGTTGACTGTACATTATCTTTCCACCTTTTTGGTGGCCTTCCAACGGGTCCTCTGCTATACGGCTTGTTGTTTTTACAGATGTTCGCTAATCTATCTGGTCCCATTTGGTTTACATGTTTACATGTAATTTTTTCTAAATACTATATTATGAGGTAGCTTACTTAAAAATAATCAGCATTTCGATCAATTGGTAAAAACATTTAAGTACACAAATTAATAATTCGAAATTCAACACTCTCTCCGATAATTTTATTTGAATGTTGGATACAGATTAGTACAACTCTGTAAATGTCTCTCTGGAGGTCTACCAGTAGGTCAGTTTTTAAAATTTCGCATAAATCTTGTCCCTCGCTGTATTCGTATACATAAAACCATTGTTTTGTGTTTTGTTCCTCGACTATTTCCAATAAACTTGTAATTTATTGTAATAAAAATTAAAATAGAATAACGTGATTTTAAATTTCTCGTTATTAATTCATACCTTGTTATTACGACCATTTTTATTGTTGATAACATCTGCTACCATTGTTCTAGTAGAAGATTAAACAATTCAAATAATAATCTGTCAATGTCCCTCATAATGAAATGTATAAAACTGCGAAGGTTGGTCTGCATTACCTCATTCGTTATAATTATAGTGTACAACACATACATAATATCTGTTGAAGAACATAAAATACTTGTTTTTATTTAATTTAATACTTCTACTCACCGACACGTTTTGAAGTTTTATTGTTTGATGGTTACCGAGATTGCATTTAACAAGAACTGCTGTCAGGTGCACCTTGTTTTTTTAATATACGCCTACAAAATGTTTGTACTTGTTGGAAATTACATCAGATATATTTTTAAAACATAGAAGATAAATAATATAAATGCTGTTTTTATTTCTTTTTTAAATTATAATAGTAATCTAAAAATTACACAGACCAACAATGAAAACACTTTTTTACTTAAAACACCCTATAGACTCTTTACACCAACAATAAATTCACGAAGAAATTGCTGAAGTCGCTTCATGGTCAAATTTGACGTATGTAAAGCACAATTTGACATCCAATTTTGCCGTGAATAAATTCATGAATAAATTCGTGTAGAAATTGACGAAATAGAACATGTTCTATTTTTCTCATTTATTGGACGTGAATTCAGTGTCACCAACCTGTGTAGATTTTGCGCGAAGTAGGGATAATAATTATTTTTTTTTTGAATATTACAGTTTGCATCTTTAAGTCGTATGTCAAGGAAAAATTTGTAGCTAGTTTTTATTTGAGAATTTAGTTATGGAAAAGAGTAAGTTTATTATCCTATAATAAAAGACAGAAAATAAGATTACCTATGTATTTTTTTTTAGAAAAAACATACAATTTCGAGGAAACTCTAGTTTTTTTTTTTAAATTGTCTTTTTATTCAAATATTATTTATTTAATGCTTTGAGAATATATATAATAAATATTTGTTTGTAAAAAATTATAAAAGTCTTCTACCTTTTTCTTCAGTCCTATCTTTTACTTGGTCTAGTCATTAGATTTAAGTAAACGTTTTTATCATATTGAAATTTTAAAAATGGATTACTCAACGTTTTTTAAGAGATATGGGTGCTATTGATTAAAGAAGATGTCTGAAACAGGAAAGTATGGTTTTCTTTAGTATTATAAGATTGCAAAATGAAAAGTATGGATATAGTACTTAGGTTGTCAGATTCCGCTCATGATTGTCAAAAACAGCAACTTGCAAAACGAAATAACAGAGTTATAAATCATTAAGTATCCAAATCATATTAAGGGAGTATAATGAAATTCTCAATATTTCTCCTCTAAATACATCAAAGATTGATTTTAAATATTGATAATTTTGTGATACTCCCTGGATATGTTTTAAATACTTATAGTCCATTTTCATCATATTGATAGCACATTATGTATGCAAATCCCTAAACTGTTGATACGGGTGACTCAATGAAAAATAGATATTTGTCAACAAGTTTACAGAAGTATATAGGAAAACAATTTTAAATTTAGTATGACCACCAGGTATAAAGGTTGAAGCAGAATAGAATACAATAGTTTTGAGGGTTACTAATCCCTAAATAAAGTTGCCAGTGTCGGAGTCATGGATATTAACAGGTACTAATGAATTTGCAAGAAATGTAAGATGTTTATTTTATTGGTTATATATAAAATAATTTGTGGCCGTAACAGGGGCCGATTTGTAAAAAAATGAATATTATTTTATTCAAATTCCATTTCAGATTCACTGCTTTCTTCAGAATCTAAGGAATCTTCAACTCCAATGTTAATTATTACCGGTTCCAGCATTGCATCAGTCATATTATCCAAATTCCACATTTTATTTTCTTTCTTGTGAGCATGACTAACAGCATTTTTCCAATTTTCTGGAGTTACTTTTGATAAGGAATGTTCTAATAATTGTTGTAAGTCTTCTAATTTAAAAGTTTTGTTGTTGCGTCCGACTTTACCCTTTACTTGAGACCATATATTATTTTCTATCGGATTCCGATTATAGTGGTATGGGGGTAAACGTAAAATAATTACATCACGGTTTAATGCCATTTCATCAATTATATATTTTTTATAAGCTGCTTTATGTTGCCTTACAATAGGTAATAATTCCTTTTTTGTCGAATTCTCCTTGTACTCAATTGCGTGTTTATCTAACCATTCGATTATCTCTCCTTTTTTCCATGCCGTTGTTGGCCATTTTTCTGCTAGTCTTGAATGGTAACTAGCATTATCCATGACTATGACAGAATTTTTTGGAATTAAATCCAACATTTGCTCAAAATATTCTTCAAAAACGTCAGCAGTCATTTCTTCGTGGTAATCTTTGGTTGATTTTGAGGCAAAACTTAATCCGTATTCGTTTCCAATATGGGTTATTATGAGTCTGCGTCCTTTTCCAACGGGAATATTGTTTATTCCAGTAGATACACCTTCGATGAATGCCTGACGGGAACTTTTCACATTTGTATCAACCCATAGATATGGTACAGTATGACCTTCATTTAGCCAAGTCTCGTCCAAATAAAAAATTGTTTTCTTTTCTTCTCGGTACTTTTTAATAGTTATTTAATAGATAATAATATTTAATAGATAATGTTGTCTCCATCATACAATGTAATCTTTTTCACTTAAAACGGATTTTCTTCTATTCTTTTGCCAACGAAATCCCATCTCTCTCAATAGTCCCCATAATTTCTTGTTGCTTATGATTGGTAACTCTTCGTTTTCTCTAATTAATGTTTGGATTTTGTCCAATGTTGGAAATTCTTTGATAAAAAAAATTAGTGGACGATGCGTCTTATCATGTTTTTATGTATTTCTTCAATTTCCAAGGGTTTACTCCCTCCACTCTTCTTGGGAGATGAAACAGTTCCTCCTTTTCTTTCTTTTAGGAATCTATAAATTGTTGCTTCTCCAACCCCTGTCATATTTGAACACATGTTAACGATTTCACGAACATTACTTTAAGGGCGTTGATGTACAAGTGCATCGTGTACATTTAATATTATATTTTTCTCTCTTAGACTGAAGGCACCTTTAAAACTACACTTAACCGGGATAAAACCTGTTGTCGACGTCATTTTTAAATGCAAATAACAAAATATCGACACCAAAAACGTAGGTAGGTAAGACATGAACAATGTACATCTACAAACTAAATGGAAGATGCAAACAATTTCTAATTTATATTATTGGCATAAGCTGTAATGTGGCATAAAAACTACTTAAACTATCATTAATGAAGCCTTATCAGTAATTACAGGTAATCGTTCAAAGAAGGTATTCTTTTTGTGTCAGGCGATAACTTGTATAGAAAACAATAATCACCTTTAAATTACTGTTTACATTAATTTATTTCGTGAAACATTGGATTCTCTAGTTAATTACCCGTGTATAATTAACAATAATCGTGTGGCATATATACCGACGTTTTTTATGCACAAAAAAGGTATAGTGATATTAGTGGACACCTATTTTACAGAAGATTTTTTAAAAGATAATGAATTGTTGACGGCATCTCAAAATATTAATTTTTTTTATTTATTTCAAAACAAGTATAGGGTGACGTCTATGGTTTTTTGACCTGTTGAGGATTTGCATACATAATGTGCTATCAATATGATCATTGATAGGATTTTTAAATTCACTTCGAATCGAGTCCACTCGTCTATTTTTTTGAACTATGCATTTCTTTCTACGGTGTACAGATTAGTAAATCGATTTTTTTGCTTTTTTATCTCCCTACGAGGGAGGTTTTAGGAGGAAGCCCTAGAGTAAAAGTGGTAAACTTTTGTGCACCTTTTTTAGGGTTCCAAAATAAATATTCTTGGCAAAACTCTGCTTGTTTGTATAATTTTTAGAAGTTCAGTGGTAATTTCGTCTCTGACGACTTTAGAATACCCTACGGATAAAATCTGTAAATATGGTTTTTTATTTAGAATAAAATCATAATTGTTTATATATAACAAATATTAAAATTACAATTATTTTATATATTTAGTTTAGTCCTAACCTACCCTACTATTCAATATAGCAAATTGTAATAAGTTAAAGACAAATCATTAAAATTGTAGAGAGTCAGCTCACAAACTAATTGTAAAGTATTATTTTTATTTCCTTCATTGCTTTAAAACATTTCTTTTTGATTAGAATTGTACACATCTCAATATTCTAACAATAAACATATTTATTTATATTAGGTATCTCTTGAGAATATATTATGAATAGTGGTTAAAAGATTATAAAAAGTATTGTACTTTCTTTCATCGTTACTTCGACTTGGTGCAGCCAGGTGTTGTATCTAAATAAATGCTTTCATCATTCTAAAAGTCACAATGAATTGATTAAAATTTCTACTCACTACAGTTAATTTTTAGTAAGTAATGAATGCTAGATTTTCTTGTTCTATCATATAAAATTACCACTTTTTCTCTGTTTCTTTGGCTATGTTGTCCTTATTTAAGTTATTTGAAATTATCTTCTGTGTCTAAAAATGAACAGTTTCCACTAATTATATGTAATTTTCACTAATTTTTACCTCTTCTTTGAGCTCTTACTCTTTATTAAATTTAGCATAATTTGTTGTACAATCATTGCTTCTTAATCACTATTTTCTTTTTGAAACAATATTATTGTTTCCGATAATATTTCCAAATATATCTTTATTTAAATTCAAACCATTCAACCAAACAACCATTAATCCAATTATAAAACCATTGGTACTACTGAAATAATGATACTTGATGTAAAAATTTATTTGAATTCAAAGAAACTTTTACATAACAGATATTCACGAATTTATTGACACAGAAATTGATGAATAAATTCATGAGTTTCTTCGAGAATTTATTGTTGGTGTAAAGCCCGCCTTATTCTTATGTTTTTTAGAGTCCTAAACCCAAATATGAGACTTATTACGCAGTATTACCTGAAATTTCTTCATATTTACAATTGAATTTATTAAATTTTGTGATTTTTTTAAGAATTTAACAGCTTTTATATAGTTCAAATGGAATTGTAAAATAACTTGTACTGGATGTACAAGAGTTGACAACATCGCTGAAAAACATTTACTATCTATTCACAGCTGATGTTTTATTTACTGTCGATCTAACCTCACTTGCTGGTTTCCAGTACATGTCCATCCCGGCACCGACAAAATTTTCAATTTCTAATTTAACTGAGCTGCCACCGTGCTTCGGAGGGCACGTAAATCCGTCGGTCCCGGCTACGAAAGTAGTCGTTAAGTCATGTTAGGGGAGCTAGCGCGACCTGAAAACCCTAACACTAGAGCTTAGCCAGAAGGTTACACGAACTTTACTTTAGTACCCAGTGTGCCCAGTAAAATATCTAATCGTGGTTGTAAGAATTCTGACGACAGTTTTTGTTATATTTGTGGTGAGTTTGTTATTAAAAAACACCAAAAAAACATTAAAGACTTTGTGAAAACGGCTGTTTTTCTTATATTTTGGAACTAAACTTGGTGATCAGGATAAATGCTAGGCCCCGCATAGGGTATGTTATTCTTGTGTTAAAGATCTTAGCAAATGATCAAAAAAGGAGAAAAAACCTTTAAGTTTGCTGTTACTATGGTATGGAGGGAGCCTAGAGCCTATCAGTCTATTGCCAATTCTATCAAGAATATTTGAGAAATTGTTGCTAAAAAGACTTTAACCCTTCCTAGGAATCTAAAAAATCATACCTGATTACCAATTTGGTTTCCGTCAGCAACATAGCCCTATCCAACAGGTACATAGCATTGTTAAACAAATCGACAACAACTTAGAAAATAAACGATACTGTTCCGCAGTCGTTCTGGATATAAGTCAGGCTTTTGATAAGGTCTGGCACACCGGCCTACTCTATAAAATCAAAAAGCATCTATCGCATAGATTCTATGGTGTGCTAGAATCTTATCTAACCACCAGATACTTCCTAATTAGACACCAAGAGGAATGCACTGACTTGTGTTAAATCAGTTGTACCCCAAGACAGTATTCTTTGACCTGTGCTTTACTTACTATATACCATGGATTTCACTGAAACACACTCAACAACAGTAGGTACATTCGCCGATGATACTGTAATATTAGCATCACATCATGGAACGTAGATATTTTGCCTACCACATACGGTATTATTATAAGTGGTTGAACATTGGGGACAGAAATTATTGGGGGTGGAAATAGGGCAAACAAAATATACGATACTTATGCGAACGGCACTCAGGGATTATTTGGAGAGCTGGGTCGTAGATAAGTGAATGGCACAATGGGATTGGATTGGGGCAGCTGCAAATAAATGAAACAAAGGGGTACTTACATAAGTCTCTTGGAACAAACAAAACAGAACACAAGAAAGATCTCTAGCAATTTAAAATGGACGCCGCTTCGAGGTGCTAAATTATAACGATTACAACAACTAGTTGTAACTATTGAAATAATTATTAGAAATGAAAAATATATCTTTTTAAATGAAACTCAAAAAAGGAGTTAGAGAGTTAGTTAAGAGAAGTAAACAAAATGGTTTAGAAAAAAAACTAAACATTTATTGTTGTCTTACCACAAACAGTTACAAAAAGAGACAATACAAAAATACTTACGATATTAATAGTTACAAGGATTTATACCAAAATAATAAAAAAGAAAAACTTACATATGTATGTCCTATTCGTTTACAAACTCTGTTTACAAGTGAGAGATGCTACAAAACTTACAAAAAATTGTTACTGCATTGAGGTTAACCTTCTTTAAAAACCAAAACGAAGCAAACTAATGTCAAATAGGATTAGATAGTAAAATATTAATTATTACAAATTCTTTTTGTTATGAAAGCAAATTATTGTTATTAAAAAAATGTCTATCTTTACTTTAAATTTTAACATAAAAAAGTTACCTGGATTTTCACTAAATTACACTTGAGTTGTAAACTGGACTTCTTAAAAACTCAACAATGGCTGGGAATCTCTGACAGACGAACAAAAACTGCCTGTCACACTGCGAATTATCGAGGTTGAAAGTTGAGGCACTGGAATACAAACTTTGGAAAACTCATTTTCTTAAAATTCTGGAACAGGTACAACTGAACACAATGGCAACATGTGGTTATCTTCAAAATTTCACTTAGACTGCAACTACATATTAAACTGCTACTATTCTGCCACGAAACACTAGATTTCCATAACAAGAAAACAATAAAAAAAACATTTAGGAATCTGAAGAAAATTCGGACTAAACGCTGAAGCCTACCGCTCTTGACCACGCCTCAGCGAGAGTGAGTAAATTCTTAAAAATCATTCGCTTCCCAACTTAGTATAAACAAAACATATAAACTGGAATATTTCGTTCACTTGACGATGAAAAATATCTTAAAGCGGTTTTGATCAAAGGATAAAAAGGAAATACGTATCTGTTTTACATAAACAAACTTTTAAAAACGTGTTTATATTACTTGGCGACGTAAAAGTGAGCGAAAGATTATTTTGGTATTTTAATTTATACGAAAGTAAAGAGAAATACACTGAAATTATTCTTTGGTGCTTTAGCAAATACGAGGGGATTTCAATATATTAAAAAGGGATTTGCAAATGCTACCAAAATGTAGCTACTGCTTCGAAAAACCTACAACATTGTCTCAACAAAATCGAACTTTGGTTGAAAAAATGGAAAATGAAATCAAATAAAACCAAATCCAAGCACGTAACGTTCACAATGAAAAGAGATACCTGCTCACCGGTCACAATGAATGGTATACAGCTTTAACAAACCAATGACGTAAACTACCTTGGTATGCGTTTAGATCAGCGTATGATGTGAAAACACAAATCTTCACAAAACATAAAAGATTGGGATTTAAACTGCACCAAATGTACAGGCTGATTTTCAGGAAATCCAGCCTAAAAATAGAAAATAAACTTCTAATCTGCAAATGCTGGTCAATGGTCATACGGAATAGATCTCTAGGGTGCTACTAGTAACTCAAACCTTGAAATCCTCCAAAGATTTTAAAATAAGATCCTGCGCGAAATAACAGATGCCCCGTGGTACGTGCCCAATATGCTAATCCAGGGGGAGACTTGAAAATATCATTCATAAAAACAGAAATAACACGTTCAGTGATAATACTCCAGTCGTCAGAGACGAAAATGCCACTAAACCTCTAAACATCATACGAACTCGCTGAATTTTGCCGAAAATATCAATTTTAGGACGCTAAAAAAGATGCAAAAAGGTTACCATTTTTACCCCCGGACTTTCCCCTGAAAACCCCCCACGTAGAGGAGGGTAAACGGAAAAAATCGATTTAGCAAGAATGTGCACGCCATAGAAAAAAATGTTTCAAATAAAAATGTAGCTATTATAATTTTAAACAAAAACGTTTATTAGCATTTGTTTTGTAGAAAGGACTGTTCTCTCAGAAACAACGATTGAAGCAATCGGCGATTTTGAATGTTAGTTACGCGCGCGAAATCAATGGGCGAAAAATCAAAATCGCATTTTCATGTTATAGGTTTTGAAGACTGGTCTCCAACAATGGAAATTTTACTACGGTCAATGAAAGTAATAAATTTTATTGATCTCTCGAGAATCACAAAAAATGATAAAAATGGCTCAAAGTTTATTTATTGAATATCTTTATAGAAACAGACTTCATTCGGGACATAATACAAAAATTGCATACGAAAGCTGCACTTTTCACCTTTAGAACGGATTATGATTTTTGTCGATAGGACACTCTGATCAAAAGATATCGATTTTTTACCGTCGAGTTGATACAAATTTTATTTAACATTGATTTCGCGCGCTGACAATAAAAATCGCTTGTCGCTTCAAGCGTTGTTTCTGAGAAAACGGTTCATTTTTCACAAAAAGTGCTAATTAACATTTTTGTTCAAAATTATCTCAGCTACATTTTTTATTTTAAATATTTTTTTCTACGGCGTACAGATTCTTGGTAAATTGATTTTTTTGCGTTTTTACCCCCTACGAGGGGTATTTTAGATGGAAGCCCGGGAGATAAAGTAGTAAACATTTTTGCATTTTTTTTTTGGAATCCCAAAATTGATATCTTCGGCAAAATTCAGCTTGTTTGTATGATTTTTAGGGATCATATCTCTGACGATTGGACTATAAACACAAACAAAAAGCCAGTGATCATCGTAATGTTGTGTTAGTGTTTGAGCTACAGGTGAAGTACGTGGCTTAAAACGATTCAAACCAACGGACTTAAGTAATAGATAATAATAATATGTGCAATAGTAGTTTTGTAAACTAATATTTTCTCATTGAAGAAAATTCCTACATGTCCTAATCAATATTCGTCAAATATTTTACTTATTGTTCGTAGCTTAGAACAGATTGTAAATAAAATGAAAAGAAAAGAAATACCAAGGTGAATTCTTAACCCCTCACCAGAAGAACGCATTAAAGCTTTTGAAATGTACCGTTACAGGAGAATACTACGTATTCCCAAAAAACACTGAAGTTATTTACAGAATGATCGTTGTCAGCAGTTCCTTGTTTTTCTGCATAATGGGCGTAAACTAACGTACATTGGGCATGTTATGAGAATACGAAATACTTCGGTTGATCATTGAAGGAAATATTCAGTGGAAAAAGCCAATAAGAAAAAGTCAAAATTCTTGACTCGAGAAACTGTGAGCTTGTCGTTGTTTCGCGCATAGCTGTAGCCAATTGGACAGCCAAAGTAAGAAGGAGAATGGCTTCCAACGCCAATTCCAAAGATGGCACATAAATTTAAATGAAAAATCAACACAATATAAATGTGGGTGAATACTTTTGTTGATACGTTTAAAAAAACGAACAAATACTTTAGAGTCAAGTTTAGCATACTAAAAATATCAGTTGGTTTACTATCGATAGGCTAATGTACTCATATATTTGAATAAAATGACCTTGTATCTTTATTTAACGATGAAATTTTAATATATTTTATGTAAAATTATTTTCGTTTAAAACAGTTTTTATGTTAATTCAACTTGAAACGCATTCAAATTTATCTTCCGCATTTAATACACGGTTTAAAAATATTGTATCTACATAGTGGGTATAAATATAGGATTATTGAAGCCATTATATAATTTTAAATCTTCAAAACCTGTTCTGCTTTATGATTTACATTTTTTTTATTAAAATAAATGTCTAATCTCTACAAACCATAATGGAGTTCTATTAGCATAGTGAATAGTTCGAAAAAATAAAAAATGGATCTACATTGTGGAGTGGAAAGTGGAAAATGTATACATATTATGTATTTTACCTACCTCAAACATGCTTTTGCTATTCCATGTGGTAATTTAGCAAGGATTTCGCATATTAACGACCTGAGATGCCTTGCAGTCTTGAGATGGTCCTCTCCTGTCAGATCTTGTTCCGGGACCCATGATCATTAATATATTTTGACTTAAATTATTTATAGCCATGATAGGTAAAACTAGAAGTACCCACAGGCTTTCAATGCAGTAGTTCTCCTTTGTTTTTTGCATTCTTATGCCGTTGATTAATTTATAGTTTCTACGCCTTCGGAACCAATTTCTCAATTCCAGAACAAAAGAGTTCCCTACTACTTACCAACTCATCCGCAAAGCGTTGATCAGGACGTTCATCTTCGGTATAGTCAACTATTGAATGCAAGGGAGGCTTCATACTTAGCTGAGGGAAAACTTATACTTGAATTCACTCGGGACTACATTTGAAGCTAACTTGAGGTTAACGTTGGATTTACGTTTGGAATTATTGTTGAACCATCTTTGGAGTTAACTCTGGATTGACTTAGGAATTAACTCTGGACCATGATGAAATTATACTTCGACCTTAATTAGATAAAAAAACGGGGTAAAAATATTCGAAGAAAACAAAAGATAAAAATATAAAGAAATACGAAAGGTATAAAAAATATCTTACCCTTTGACAGGGGCAACTAAAACACACAAGTAGATCTTCACTTCGTCTTGTGTACAGCGGAAAAATGAAATTAGATCGAAGATATATTCCTTTTTATGTAAGAATATTTACAGGGGGAAATACTTAAGGTTAAGTTGTGGCTGGTCCGAGCAGTCGTTGGGAATATTCTCAAAAGCGTGACGAAATTGAAATTTACCCATTTAACGGCATATTTGCGGTAACTTCTGCGTACATTCTTTGTCAAGTCATTACTAGTATTCGTGAAATACGAATATTAAATTCTCTTCACGACTCGAAATAATCACGATCGTGAAAAGATCAAACTTGTTTGATTTTTGGATCGTGTAGTCAGTCGTGGGCAGTGCAAGGTTGAGATCAATATCCACTTCAAATTATATCGTATGATGTGTGTTTATAATAAGTATTGAGTTTTCTTTCCTATCTCCTCCTTTCTATTCTCTTATTAGGTATTTGGCGACAGTGTGAATATTGTTTTGTACTTCAAAGTACCATCCAAAAGTAATGGGTTTACTTGCATTTTAATAAACTTAATAAAGAGTAATATTGCTGCAATTTTTGAAGTTATACTTCTATACGCGCGCTCCACGTTGGAAATTTGTATGGGAGTGAATCTGTGAAACCATTACATATGTAAGATAATGAGTAAGAGAGAGACAGAGGATATATTTTCTCTCTCTTCCTCTCTCGAATATAAAAATGTTCCTTCTGTATATATAATTTAATATTATATATATATATATATATATATATATATATATATATATATATATATATATATTATATAAAGATGTATATACACATAAGATTATACATATAATAAAATATTTATTAATATTATTATTTATGTGATATGTTTTGTATTATTTATTAAATGTTCATAATTATATTATTCTTTTGTATTTCAAAATAATAATCTCAATAAATCACTGTATGATCCAGAACTGTCAATTTTGAAATATATTTGTGTTATGTCCTCGGTAGTGTAGTAGTCAGTATCCCCGCCTGTCACGCGGGAGACCGGGGTTCGATTCCCAGTGGGGGAGGACTTTTTTATTAATATTATTACATTATTGTCATTTTTAAATACTTGTGGATATTGCATTTTAATTTGTATTGTATTATTATATATGGAATTATGTTGCACTGTATTGTAGTGTATTTTTTTTATGTATATTATTGTCATTTTTAAATACTTATGAATATTGCAGTTTAATTTGTATTGTATTATTATATTGATAACAAAATAAACAATGAATTTTTCTGCAGAGTATGTGTAAAAAAATTTTGCATTCAACTCCTTTTATACATATATGAAAATAAAAATATACATTTTCATTAAAATATTGATTCAATCCTTCATTGTTAGTAAGTTCTTATTAATTCTGTTTCTCTTTCTGCTATGTCTTACCTATAGAATTACATATGTAATGATTGTGCAGATTGACTCCCAAATAAATTTGTAACCGCGAATGCGTGTATAGAAGTGTAACTTCCACCGGCAGTCCCACTGGACTGCCACACCCGTTTTTTTTATTGCTCCAAAGTTAAAGAAACATCAGGAAATACATCCAATCTGTACGTTGATTTAAAACAAAAACATGGTGTGGCTCTTAATCAAGTAAGCAAAAGGAAATATAGCGGAAATACGAACAAGAGTGAAGGCCATGCATCGAAAAGCAAGGCAGTAGCTGTCGAAGATAAAATTGAGAATGTAGATGTATGTAATACCTCAATACTCCGTAGTAAATAATGTTTTTACTTATCTGGATAAATTCTTTTAGAGCATCACAAAATGCATCCAAAACTTCTCCTATAAATTTATTTATGGATGATTTGGGGACTCATAAATATTCTAAACTTTTAAAAGTGTCTCCAGTAGCTAAATATCGAAGTGTTATTTGCAATTTATGTTTGGCCGATAGAGCTTCTTTCATATTAGTAGATTTTTTTTTTAACTTTGGGGCTAACAAGTTCAAATAAATATTGAAAATGGTGTTCTGACATTCTAATTAAATTTTAAAATCTCTTTTTGGAGATGTCTTTATTAAACTAATTCGGATTTATCAGAATCGTCTGGTAAGCTCCTAATATGTTGCAAGAGAAACTTGGTCCATAATAAACGATCTTCGAAATAAAACTAACACAGCTTAAACATTTTCTTTTCCAAACCCTGAAAATCTAAATGAATACTTTGTTGATGTGAGTAAAAATATAACATCAACTTTTTTTTCACAACCAGATCCTAATTCCTATCTTCCCAATTCAAGAAAGGTCTCAAATCCATACGACCAGTTAATAAATCTGAACTGATCCAAACAATCAGTAGTATTAAAAGCAAATCTCCCTGTAGTACTGATGGACTATCCATAAAAATTTTCCTAAATCTCCCAAAAAATGTGTTGGAAGTCATGATCTTATTAATTAACGATTCCTTTGAAAAAGGTATATTTCCAAAGTGCCTAAAGACAGCCATTATTATTTTACTTCATAAGGGTGGTGAAAAATCGAATGTCTGCAACTATAGACCTATTGCATTATTACCGGTCCTATCCAAAATTATTGAGAGAATTATAAAAGCCCGACTTATGTTATTTCTCGTTGAAAACATTTGATCACAAAGTCAGCTCGGCTTTTTATCTAATAAATGAATCAAATTAATTTAAATTTTATTAAACTATTTTATCAAAAATTATTTTATATATTTTATAACACTGATAAATGAATCAATAAAATATTAGTTGAATAGGATTTGATTGTTTATACAACTTAACTATTTAATGTCTAATGTCTTAAGCTTCCTTACATTTTATACCATTGACTGCTACATGTCTTTTTGAGGTAACATGTTTGTATTAACCTCTCTATGGATGTTTGGTTTTTCATATTACTCTTTTTAACTGATGATGCTTTTTGATTAGGTAGCGAAACGTCTTCAAATAAATAGATCAAGTAGCCACCTTCTTTATCTTTTTCTCCACCTTTTGACCGCAAAACCCACCACTCGTTGAGTGATCCTTAATTTATATATATATATATATATATATATATATATATATATATATATATATATATATATATATATATATATATATATACATATATAGAGCAAGAAAAAAGAAGTACTAGTGACTCTTTAGAAAAAATATATAAACGTTTGGGATGGGTTGGAGTCAATTATGTGGGTATCACATGCAGCAACTTAAACTTATTAGTTCGTAAGGTTGTATTATGAAATTTGCAATTTAGTTAAATTTTGCAATGGATTGTATATTTTATTATCTTTTATTTTGTGATAATGACGATTTATGTGATTTTAGTAAATTTTAATTTGTTATTATTTTTTTTTACTTTTTGTAAGCTTTGTCCATAAATTGTACAATTTTTAGTGACAATAAAGCATATTTCTATTCTATTCTAATTAAATTAGTACGACTTCTTGTTGAATCCACTCCCTTGTAAACCATCGTCTTTTCTTCACTTTATTTGCCAAATTTTATGAAATCCTGTCTGCTAAACTCCACACATAACTTGAAATGCTTCTGCCACCAAGCACTGCATATTCGCCACGAAGCAGTGGCGATTCTTGTACCACAAGTGTGGTTCTTGCTAGTGATTAACCACCCATGTCAACGTGGCTTACGTCAAAAGAGATACGTGGGTGATCTTAACAAAATGATTTCGTGGGAAAATATTTATAGGAATTAAAATGTATGTACTGGGTGATTTTATAAAATTTAATAAAAATATCTAAAATTTTGACCAGTTGTAACGTATCGGAAATTTGACGCGTTGCATTACAAATTAAAAAGACCAAAAACTTATCTTTGTTTCATCTACCAGAGTTAATTTGTTTGGAGTATACAAATAGACAGTTGCGTTAAATTTAATAAAATTTCTTACTTGTGTAAATGTACCAATATTATTTGTAAGGTAAAAAATCTATTGACTAGACTATTGTACATAAACGATCGCCATAACCAAAAACCTTACTTAAAATTATACGCTTCAACAGCATTCGACTAGCTCCTCTTTAATTGGTATTCTTGGATAATTTACGTTATCTTTAAAACTTTTGGCCGTTAAAAATACATTTAATTACCATTTAAAAGTTTCGACGCATGCTGACCAATGGAGATAGTTGATGTTTCAGATTAAAGTATCCACACACTCTAAAATTCACACTTCTGAATTCAATGCGAGTGTATAATTCATTTTACTTTGAATAAACTGTCGACCGAAAAACTGTTTTTTTGTTTTCTTTGATTAGAATCAAGATATCAGAACCACATGTAGATTTCACAGTCATCAACACTAATTTGGCATAGCTTTGTAATAAAAAAACGGTTCAGTAGGCAGTACTCTAGACTATCGCAAAGCTTTATATTAATCAACAAAATTGATGTCATTACAAATTGATGTCTCTTAACAATTTCATAATATTTTCAATAAAATTTCTATTCAGCAACAGTTTTTGTAGGTCTATCTTTTTTAAGATTTTTTTACGTTTCCTGTACAAAAAATTATGCAACATTTCAAAAATCAAAATAACAAATTATGGTCAGTTTTGACATGTTGTATACCTCACGGCCACCCCCTCGTTACGTACACAAATGGACTCCTCCGCTGTGACTGTATAAAATATGAGAATGTTTTACTTATAACTCTTTATCGCACTTTAATACCATAGTCGAAATGATAATTGCAAAAATCCAACATTGTATGTATATGAAATTATATTTATATGAAATTATGAAAGTATAAATAAATATTATTGATAGTAAATTTAATTAATATATAAACTGAATAAGATTTAAAAAAAGAGCGTGGCACTTGGGTAGTGCTGACAAAAGTGAATACTTCTTATAGCGTGTTATTACTATATATATATATATATATATATATATATATATATATATATATATATATATATATATATATATATATATATATATATATATATATATGTTCGGAAAGATTTCCGCGGTTAGTACAATTAAACTTAGAGCTAAGATTAATATTATTATAAAAATTAATATTAAACTCACCAGTCTTCCGGGTTGAACCGCGTCGATATCCATTTTGCCGAGCTTTCGACATCCTCTCTGATGTCTTCTTCAGGGCTTCCGAGGTCTCAGTCTCCCGAGCCCCCAGACACTACTACACTCACTAGTCACTTCTAGTTCACTCACTAGTTCACTACTACAGTGTAGTAGTGAACTAGTGAGTGAACTAGAAGTGACTAGTGAGTGTAGTAGTGTCTGGGGGCTCAGGAGACTGAGACCTCGGAAGCCCTGAAGAAGACATCAGAGAGGATGTCGAAAGCTCGGCAAAATGGATATCGACGCGGTTCAACCCGGAAGACTGGTGAGTTTAATATTAATTTTTATAATAATATTAATCTTAGCTCTAAGTTTAATATATATATATATATATATATATATATATATATATATAATACATATATATATATATATATATATATATATATATATATATATATATATATATATATATATATATATATATATATATATATATATGTTAATGAAATGTTATGTCTGCTTGCTTGTTACTAAATTCTTAATATTTTTTATAACAACAATACACATTTAAGTTAGTTAAATTTTAAAAAATCCTAATTTTTTTTTTTAATAATGTTTGTAATTTTCAAAATTTTTTAAATATAATACCTATATAATAATTTATTCATCATATACATTTTCATCATAAGCTTTTGTTTATTTAATAGTATCTAATTTTATTTTATTTAATTTGATTTAATTGTATATAATTTTAATTTAATTGTCTAGAGGAGAAGGTACAAATATGGGCTACCATTTTGTTTATTGCTGATACCTTGACTATTTTTTGATCGAAAAATTTCAAATTACATAATTGGCATGTACAATTGTTTTGCACTTTTTTGCTAGTCCGTTTTTCTGCCTTAAGATATTTTTTTCTGTAATGTCATAAAAACACTCACGGTGTCATTTAAGTAAGAAACGGAAAGTTGATATAAATATGGGCTACTAGTAAAAATATTTTTATTTTTATTTTATAATTTTTTATATGCTGTATTTAATATGTTAAATATTAACACACATATTCGTCTCTTTCTGCACCAGAACAATCTATATGTGCCCACAAGTTGCACATAAGGCACTGAATCCATTTTTCACCTCGATAATCCTCACAAAATTTTCCGTCACAGAAAACACAATTTACTACATCCGTATTTTCCGGATCCGTTACACCAGGAGTCTCTTCCAAATATATATCTTCATCAGCTGGTTGAAATTCCTGCTCACTATCGTTGTCAGAAGAACTTTCGATTTCCTTTTTATGCCGCCTCTCTGACTTGTTTTTAATTCTTTTCTTAGTCACCTCCCTTGTGGCCGTAATGTGTCGTTTTACTGCTTGTACATTTAATTTTTTTTGCTGTTTTTCTGGCCTAATGCTTCCTTGTAAGGTGAAGAAGTTATTAACATTGATTTCGATGATTTTCTAAGACGATTTGTAGATTTTTTCCTGATTGATGGCACTGACGATATTTCAAATGGACTTACAAACTTTTGCAAACCAGAAGGACCTGGTTCACTGATGTTGCTTGCTTCTGGTGTTTTTGGTAGGATAGCAGGTTCAATAGCTTAAGGACTTACAAACTTCTGCAAACCAGAAGGACCTGGTTCACTAATGTTGCTGGCTTCTGGTGTTTTTAGTAGGATATGAGGTTTAATAGCTTGCGGACTTACAAACTTCTGCAAACCAGAAGGACCTGGTTCACTGATGTTGCTGGCTTCTGGTATTTTTGGTATAATATAGCAGGTTCAATAGCTTGCGGTTCTACATGGCTGTGGTTATTACTCTCAATTTCTGCTGCAATGAAATCTGCATCTGAGAACACAGTCTTATGCAATGGATAAATTCCAGTGGCGCGGAATCCATTTACAGCAATTTCTCCAGTTTGGCTTTTGAGGTATGCTTTGCCAAAAAGTTCTCCAATATCGTACTGAGAGAGGGCGCGGTTATTATAACGTAACCATTGCCTGATTTCTTCGCTATAATATGCCTTGAGCGTTCCCATGAAAGTTTTGTCTAGCGGTTGCAGTTTGTGTGTTGAATGTGGAGGTAATGAAATTATAACTATGTTATTCTCCCTTGCCAGATTGATTACATCTAAATTGCGAGTATGGCTGTAGTGTCCATCCAATATAAGAAGTACAGGAAACTGTTTAGAGGGTTTAACGGTATCTATGAAGTGTTTAAACCACTGTGTAAATAAATTAGACTGCACCTAAACACAAGGATGAACGGCCGATATCGATCCATGAGGAGTACCTTTCTTGAGTTGCACATTTATATTCTTTCTTGGGAAGATTAACATGGGTGGGATAAAATTCCCTCCAGCACTCATACATGCAATTAAAGTGATCAATGATCCTCTCTCAGCCGAAGTCAGCGATGCGATTTGTCTCTTTCTTTTGCGCCCCACTATTGCTGCAATTTTATTTTGCACATTGTTTAGGCCTGTTTCATCTACGTTGTAAACCTGATTACTGCTGGAAAAATTGTATTTATCATATGCTTTTTCCAGATGATCAAAAAATATTTGAACATTCTCTTTGGTAAAGCTAGCTGCTCGTCCAAAAGACGTTCCAGTTGATCTCCTTAAGCCAGTGTATTTTTATGACGCGCCAAGAACAAATCTAGCCAACCTCTACCAGCTTTTTTTAACTGCATAAAGGGATGATTTAATCCATTTGATTCAGCCAGATTAAATGCCATTCGTTTGATATCAGTCCGCGTTAAACCATATAATTTCGCTTCCATTTGAAGGATATAGTCCACCAAACATTTTTCTAAATCGGGGCCAAGAATAGTTCCTCTTCCCAGTTTCTTAAGTACTGCTTCATCTGGACTCAGTTCAGTTATTTTTGCTAACAGTTGTACTGTCGATCTCAGGACATTATAAGTTTTAGCTGCTTTTAATGGACCCATTGTTTTATCTCTCACAGCTTGACTAGCAGATTTCATGCTATCTGGATCCCAGGACTTTCGTTGCTTTGGACTTACAATACTTTTTCTAGGCATTCTGAAAAGAAAAAACCCTGTAGACTAAACTGATACAAATATGGGCTAGCTCATATTTGTAGCACCACGCTAGCCCATATTGCAACATAACCAAACATATATTCAAATATTAATAACTAAAATGCAACACAAATTAAAAGAAAAAATTGAAAATACGTTAGCCCATATTGCAACATAACCAAACATATATTTAAATATTAATAACTAAAATGCAACACAAATTAAAAGAAAAAGTTGAAAATATTATGAAAATATCAGTCTTCCGCTTACGATGATGTGTGATAAAATATTAAATTTATTCTTAGTTTTCACCGGAAAAAAATTGAAATAAAAACATACTTGAAAAATTTCTTGAACAGCGTCAACACTAACATGTGATTGTTTCAACGGTCACTTGACCTAGGTCACTAAGCTTTATTAGTTATTATTTTAGACTAAAAAATGTCTAGTCAAGCTATTGACGTATAGATGGTGGTGTGTATTTCATATTAATTGCGATAGCCCATATTTCTACCTTCTCCTCTATATTTATATTTATTTAATTTTATTTAATTTTATTTACTTGTATTTAATTTTGTATAATTTTGTTTAATTTTATTTAATTTTATTTAATTATATTTAATTTTATTTAATTTTATTTAATTTTATTTAATTTTATTTAATTTTATTTAATTTCATTTAATTTTAGGTAATTTTATTTTATCGTATTTAATTTTATTTATAAGTATTTATAATTTTTTATGATTTTTTAGAATATTTTAAAATTTTTATAATTTTTCATAATTTTCCATACCTAATTTTTGATAATGTTTATATTTTTTTGTTATGTTTTTACAATTTTTTATAATTTTTTATAATCTTTTAAAATTTTTTATAATTTTTTTAATGTTTATATTGTTTTAGAATGTTTATATTTTTTTATAATTTTTGAATATTTTTTATAGCCTTTTATCATTTGATATAATTCTTTATATTTTTTACATTTTTTTATAATTTTTTAAAAATTTTTATAATTTTTTATCATTTTTTATAATTTTTTATAATTTCATTTAATTTTATTTAATTTTGCCCAACTTTGCTTACTTTTGCTTATTTTATTTTATTTTAATAATTTTATTTAATTTTTTTAATATTTTATAATTTTTTAAAATTTTGTTTAATTTTCTATTTTTTTTTTATTTAATCGCCATCTTGTGGCGCTAGTTCCGTGACGCTCGCCTCAGCATTTTACTATAGAGAAAAAGTCATACAACGTGAGCATAGAAGCTTCGTTTTAATATATGTAATAAAGTCCATTGATCAAGAAAAATTTTAGAATTATTTTCTAATTTATCTCCCCTTCGTACCATTAATATTAAATTAGTACGTTAATAGAGAACGTTTCTTTTGAAATTATTTTGTAATTTACCCCTTTTTTTTTCATTAATATAAAATTAGAATCGCTATACTAGTAGTAACTTATATTACCATAAGTATCGCTTGAAGTAAAATTTATTAAGATTGAAAGAAAATTATGTAATTTCCGCTAATATTACCAAAAATAATAGGTACCGAAAAAGTGGCGTGTATGGTCAGCTATTGCGTGTCTTAGTGCACATTTCGCATGCATCTTAATGTAGACACGAAATTCGACCATTAATCAGCCGATAAAACGTGTCGATGGCTTTTCTACGGGAGACGCAATGCAGAAGAGGTTGACAAAATGACAAACTTTACGTCTTGTAGGATCTAGTATTAGCATAAACGAACGCTGCTACTGTGCTTGCTCTTTCAAGTTAAAAATAATTCAGTATTATTTTTTAACTTCAAATCTAGTTATAATTTGTAACTACACTACAATAATTAGTCTATTATCGAAAATTTACCACAAGTTGTAAGATAAATTACACAGGCAAAAAAAAGATTTATAAAACTTTTCTTACAAATTTATGTGAATCATGTATTTTTTGGTGCTAAAAAAGAATCTAACATTAGATTTTATGTATTACCCACAGTTTTCTCACAATAAGACACTGGTTTAATCTACATTATAATAATTTGAAAAAGACAAAATACCGAAATTCATTAAATGATACATTATTAGAATAATACCTTTATATTCGTTTCGTCTACATCTTAGTTTCAAAGGTGGGGTCGAACAACATTTTACGAATATCTGGGTCAACAAAAACACCTTCTTTCTAATTGGCTTCTGATAAATGGAGAAACTTTCCACTCAAGTGCTTGAAACATTCTCTATCGTTAGGCAGTGCTTTGACAAACTGTTTCATTAAGCCTAACTTGATGTGTAGAGGTGGAAGGAGGATCTTTTTTGGATCTACCAAAATATTCTTCTCGCCAGGTGTTAAAAAATTTCTTATGGGTCATCGTTTTGTGGACCAGTGTTTATCTCTTGCTCTACTGTCCCATTCACAAATAAAACATAAACTTTGTAAATCCTTTTTGTTGACCAAGTAGCATGCAAACAACTTTTAAATCTCCACAGATCATCTAATTTTTAGCTGAATAGCTGATTTTCTGTAGAATTATGTCTCTTTCATATGGACCGAATGAGCAATAGGAAGTGAAGCATAAGTGTTCCCATTGTGTAAGAGTACAGCTTTTAAAGTTGTTTTTAAAGAGTCTGTAAAAAGTCTCCAAGCATCCTTATTATACTCAATAAAAAAACTCATTCATTAGACTACCAATATCATGACGATAACAAATTCTTTTCCTTTCATCTTGAGCCAAGCAATTCTGATTTTTCTTTTGTTAAACCCAAGTCTCTTACTAAGTCATCTAACTCGGCTTGTGTAAACAACTGTGGTTGTAAATTTTCTGAAGGGCACTGAAACCAGGAAAGGCACCGGCCCAGATAAGATTCCAGTTGAATTGTCAAAGTGATATAAAAAGACTCACCCGAATTATCCACCACATATATAAAGAAGGCAACATGGAAGAATGGCTTAAATCAATATTTATACCTCTACCACAAAACACCAATCCCAGGATATATAGTCATTATAGATTGATAAGCTTTATGAGCCTCCCTTTTTTAACTAATAAAAATTATTCAAAATAGAATATGTTATTTGCAATATCAGCTCTTTGCAGATTTTACAGCAATTTCGGAAGTATAACAGAACTGCATATGTATGCTTCATGGAATTTCGAAAGGGTTTTGACCGAGTACAGCATGTAAAACTAATAGACGAACTGAAAAACATCAATTTAGAAAAAAAGACATTGAAATCATAAAGGCTATAAGAGAGAGGAGTGAGGTAAGGATGCGCGTTGTCTTATGGAACCGTTTTTTACCCAAAGAGATTTAGCTTTTTGTAATTCTTTTAAGCATAAACTATAAATTTTAAAGCTTTTTATAGTTCTTCTAGGCGTATTCGTTATCTATAAATTGTCAAATTGAGTCGACTGTGGATTCAATGAACTATCTTGTTTAGCTCATATTCACACAATGTGAATGTCTCTCAATTGTCACAATACAAATCCGAAGATTTTTTACTTGGCGAAACTAAAATTTAGATAATTGTCTACTGTGCTTTCTACAATATACAAAGCAGACAGATTGATGAATTAACTGACAAGGGAATCTACAATCTGCACTCCCGGACCCGTCGATTCCCCACAGCAAAAATCTTTTGCGAATAGGCAAAGATTTGCACTGATTTAATATATACAGAGTGTCCACAAACTGTCCTGACAAACGAAAACCGTAGATTCCTCAGCTCAGAAGCTAGAGCTCTTTGAAGATGGCGCCTTGTAAGTAGTTTTTTATAATAACTCCAGAACGCTTCTATTTAGAAAAATAAAAACTGGTACGATTATTTATCTTCCAGTGTTGAATCGATTCCATTAACTGCGAATTTCTAGTACCGTTCATAGGCGTCCGTTTTGGGTAGGTCAACGGGTAATTTAACGCAAAACTTTTTTATCTGTAACTTTTAAGCATTTGTGATACTAGATTATTAAATTTTCAGATATTCTAGTACTAAAAGGTACTCTTACTTTAAGTCGGTAGGATACACCGTTTTCGAGAAAAATCGATTTGATCGAAATGCTTAAAAGTTACAGACAAAAAAGTTATGCGTTAAAATACCCGTTGACCTACCCAAAACGGACGCCTATGAAAGGCACTAGAAATTTGCAATTAATGTAATGGATTTAACTCTGGAGGATAAATAATCGTACCAGTTTTTATTTTTCCAAATAAAAGCATTCTGGAGTTATTAAAATAAACTACTTACAAGGCGCCATCTTCAAAGAGCTCTAGCTCCCTTAGGAAGCATTTTCAGACTAGTTGAATTGGGTTAAATCGTCTTAAAATTATCTGAGGAATCTGTTGTTTTCGTTTGTCAGTTAAGTTTCTGGACACCTTGTATTGAACCAGTGGTTGTGATTTGTGACATACATATTACTTTTTCCAGAGCCAGATTGAACAGTATACAGGAGAGAGGGTCTCCCTGGTGCAGTCCGTTATTTGTTTTAAAAGGTTCAGACAGTTCCCCCTGAATTCGTAATCTACATTCAACTTTTTCAAGAGTTAGTTTTGATAAATTTACTAACTGATTTTGTATTCCTAGCTCTTTCATTGCTTTGAACATTTCTCTTCTATTCACAGAGTCGTAGGCTGCTTTGTAGTCTGCATATGGTGCCATACGGTGACATAGCACTGTGGAAAATATTTGATACGCTGCATTTAGAAGCGTAATTCCTGTGTGGTTAGAGCATTCAAAGATATCTCCTTTTTTGTGTATGGTGCAAAGTATTCAAATATTCCAATCATTAGGGAGGGATTTATGTGTCCATATTTCTTTTATAAGCTGCTGTAATGCCATTATGGTATCTTGGCGACGTTCCTTATATAATTCAGCTAGGAGATTATCTATTCTGGTTGATTTGTTTCACGATAGTTTTTTAACTGCATCTTTAACTTCAAGGGTCGTTGGTGGTTCTTCTTTCCTCTCGTATGTTCCGATTACCCTATCTTTTTCGTCTTTCAGGTTTTCTTCTTCTTCCTCTATATTAAGTGCCTAGTTAAAGTATTCCACCCATCCATTCAATACATCTTTCCTTGTTGTTAATAGGTCGCCATTCTGACTTCTACATTGTCTTGTGGTTGACTTGAATTCTTTTCTTTTTATGTTAACTTTCTTATAGGATGCTCTGAATTATTTCTCTCTGTTGAGGTTTTCTGTATATTTAAGTTCCTTATTTAAGTGGTTTATTTTTTTTCTTTTGTTTATCCTCTTCTCTTTGTATAGCAATTCTCTACAGTTAGTTGTTCTAGTTCGTCAAGTAAGCATATTTCTGTAGGCTTAATTTTTTTCTTTTGTTACATTCTGGCATTCATCGTAAACCAATCATTTTTACAGACACAAATTTCTGTTCCTATTTCATCTTTCGCTGCTGCTTCAATTTCTGCTGCGTCTTTCTTTATTCTGGTCCAGTAGCAGTCTATATCTGTCTGGCCATCTTCACTTACATTTTGATTTCTTAGCCTCTTGGTGATGTTTTCCAAGTACCGTTCTGTAATTGTTGCATCTCTCAGCTTTTGTACATACCATTTTTGTATCTATTTTATTTTCTTTATTGGTATTTTTTCATTATGTATGTAAAATTTACTGTAAAATACTCAACTTTATACCAAATACTTTCAACTATACACTTGCCGCGTATAAATGATTACTCGACTCAGAAAACTCTATTAGTTTCCTAATACAGTACACTGTGACCAGTACTTTACTAAATTATGGTTACCTGAACAGTTCTTAAAGGCTTTCTCAATTACTGCGATCTGCTGAATATCTGCTAGACAAATTTATAAACAAGTTTTGAGATTTAAACGTTAACTGTACCTAAAATCTCCAAAAATCAATACTAGATTAATAATACAAAAAGATACAACAAATTTGTGTATGTAAATATTCTTGTAATACGTCCTTTCTTGCCCTACAAATCTTTATCATTATATGTATAGGATAAATCAAACAATTTTATATAATGTACTTGAAATATCTTCAAGTCATTACATAACATGTCAGGTAACCTAAAAGTGATACATATTTATTGTTACAGGTGAGTGAATAACGGCACCCTATAAAAATTCCTGCGCGCCATTACGGTAAGTACACGTATCTAATCGCCGCATTCATCAGTCTCGTTATATATATTTTTTTTACTTTAATTTCATAATTCCGTTAACGGGATTTAGTCTACTTTATAAGAATTATTTGTTATAATATAGCTCTTACTAGATTATAAGAATAAAAGTAATTTAAGAAAATTTAAAGCAGTATTTTGCGGGAACTTTGCATTAATGTAAGTATTTGAAAGTGTGAGAGAATGTTAGAAAGAGATTAGTGTTGTTTCAAATATTCATCTGATTGTTTGATTGTTTTATTTTCATGTACGTTTGTCCTAATAAAATTGAACAATTTTATTTTATCTTTACGATGAATGTGAATATGATAGGTACTCTGAAAAGCTCTGCGGTTGCAGTCAGCGTTGAAGGGTTAATTAGGGACATTAGCAGTAAAATCAGGTATTCTTCCTTTTTGTTTTATATTTTTAAAGCTTTATTAACATTTTGGTTAGCTTGGCAGCTTTACTCCTTATGCGGGGCTCTGCAGAAGCGGACTAACCTTTCAACACAGAGGAGGGGGTAGCCAGTAACCACTATACTATAACCCATTGATCCCGACCGTAAACGAAAAGTAAAGGGAAGCCGGGCCTCTGCACAATTGTCTAAGGGGATTAGCAAATTCGCTATTTCGGGAGCTCAAAGGAAGAAGCTCATCAAGGGGAGGAAAATGGCAGAAGGGACTTGGCAGAATGAAAATTCTCACAAGAAGACCAAGACTAGAGAAGAAAGATATTGTAGCAATTCTTATTTTGCCTACCACGTTGGGTGTCACTTGTAACAATATATAATTGCTTGTAGGGCGTTGACAGGGGAACTGAATAAATACTGGGCTGGAGATAGGGTACGCGAATAAACTGAAACGTTTGTGAACGGCTACTCGTGTTTTGGTTGGAGAGCTAGGTCGTGGATAAAGGTTTCTTTATTTGAGGGACTGAAAAAACTAACTACAAAAAAAGAAGTCAAAAAACGCGTTCCGCATCCGTTCTACGCAAGAAGAAATCACGCTGCTATATTTTTGTTTGCCATTAATTGATATGTGTACCTATTATATTCTTTATAATAATGTTTGGCTTGTTAAAGTTTATATCTATCTACAATATCTATTTTCTGTTTCCTTGCGACTCTAGTCTTTCCTATATATATATAATTTCGGTTTACAACGTTCTTCGACGTCTTCCGATTTCCAATCTCCATCTCATTCTATCGTTCCATAGATCGTCTTCCAGTTCTCTTTCTCTGATTTCTTTATCAACTCCTTCTCTCTAACTTCTTCTAGGCCTTCCTGGTCTTCGCCTACCTCTTGGTTGCCATTCAAGAATTTGTCTTGGTATTCTATTCTCCGGCATTCTCCTTACGTGTCCGTACCATCTGAGTTGTGTCGTTTTGATGTCATCAACAATATTATGTGTAACCCCCATGATTTCTCGGACTCTCTCGTTTGTTATTCTGTCGCGTCTGGAGATTCCCGCCGAGCGGCGCCAGAAGTCCATTTCTGTTGCTCTAAGCATTTTCTCTGATCTGTCTTTTAGGGGCCACACTTCGCATCCATATGTTGTAATACTTTTTATTATGGTGTTGTATATTCTTCTTTTGTTGTCTTTGGAGATGTTTTTATCCCACAGTACGCTGTTTAGTAAGGCTATGCCTTTCCTTCCCTGTGTATTTCGTTCCTTAATGGCTGCATCTAATTTTCCGTCTTGAGTGATTTTTACTCCTAGGTATTTGTAGTTATCACATATTTTGATCTCTTGATTTTCCTCTACGAGAAGGTTATGTTGATCTCCTCCGATACTCATGTACTCAGTTTTTTCCATATTCACTTCCAAACCCCACTCTGTAAACTCTTCTAATAGTTTTCGCATCATGTAACTAAGGTCTTCAGAGTCCTGTGCGATGATGACCTGGTCATCTGCAAAGCACAGAGTGTACAAAGTTAAGTCTATTAGTGGTATGCCCATATTCGTACATTTTTTCTTCCATTTGTTGAGTGCTGCTTCGAGGTATATTTTGAATAATGTTGGGGATATACAGCATCCTTGTCTTAGTCCTTTAGTCACTTTGAATCCCGGTGTTATCAGATTTCCTGTTTTAATTCTTGTTGTTTGTTGGTAGTACAACGTTTTTACTGCTTCAATCAATTCTATATTTATATTTGTTTTCCCCAGTGCCTCCCATAATTTATCAAGCGGGATACTGTCATATGCTTTCCTAAGGTCTATGAACGTCAGATGGACTTCTTGGCCACGAGCAACTTTCTTTTCAATTATCTGAGTAATAGAGAAGACATGGTCTATTGTAGATCGACCTGCACGAAAACCAGCCTGTTCTTCGGCTTCCATATCTTGGTATTCTTCTTCTATTCGATTTTTTATTATTTTCCCATATATTCTGCTAATACTACTAGTAACTGCAATTCCTCTATAGTTTTCAGGTTTCGATTTATCTCCCTTTTTATGGATGGTGCTCATATGCGATTCTTTCCATTCCTCAGGTATTTCATGTTTATTTATGCATTCCTGGAAAAGTTGTCGTAGTCGTTGAATTAGTATTTTGGGTCCATGTTTAATGAGTTCCGGAGCTACATTTCCGGGGCCAGGTGATTTGCCATTCTTTAGATGTCTGCATACGGTTTCGACTTCTCTCTCATTTATTCTGATTGGTGACCCTATCAGCCTGACGCCTTGTAAACCATAGTTCTCTATCTGTTTGAAGGGCTCTCTTGTCTCTGTTAGTAAATCTTTAAAGTATTCTTCCCAAGTTTGCGGTGATATGGACTGGATAATATCTCTTTTTTTGTTGTTTCTTAAATTTTTTAACAGTTTCCAGCTTTCTGAACTTTGGCTTCCACCAATGTATGTATTTATCATGGTGCACTTTTTTTCCCAGGATTCATTTTTCTTTTGGCAAATTTTTCTTCTGACCATCGCTTGCATTCTTTTGTATTCGATTCTGTCTTCCACATTTTTTGTGTTCAGATATTTTTGATACAATTTTCTTTTCTGTGTTATTTCCTGCGAAATATCTTGATCCCACCAATATGGTTTTTGTTGTCCGATCTTTTCATATCGCCCTAGTGCTTCTAGGGCAGCGGCGTGTATACATTCTTTGATGGTTTTATATAACTGATTAACATTCCTGGTATTATCTTCCGTTTCAATTAGTTTTTGTTCCAGTCTACGTTTATATAGTTTTCTAACACTTTCTTGGTGTAAACTATTCAAATTGTATCGTACTTCTTGTACTTGCTCCTTTGTATGGTTATCTTGCGGCGTTTTCTGTTCTCTTTTATGTGGGAATGAAATATCTGAACGTAGGAGGTAGTGGTCACTGCCACAAGTGGGTCCTCTACATGCTCTTACGTCTTTTGTTTTCAGTCGACTTTTTTGTTTACGGATGACATAGTCTATAACTGATTTTAAGTTTCGGGTTTCCTGAGTCCACGTATATTTATGAATGTTTCTATGTTGGAAATATCCATCTAGTCTTTCCTGACGTATCATATTCTAACATATTCCTGTTAAGATTCCGTAGACAGGCGGTGTATGTGATATACATATAGCTATTTAAAGTTTTTATCACAGTTAGTTTCCGTACAGCTGTTTTACGTTAATTCATTCACCTTTGGTAAATATTCCGGGTTATGAATAAGTGTTGGTTTTTGTATCTTTGTCACGCGCATTTTAATTGGTAGTTATTAAGGATTTATGAGAACTGAATGTATATATGATATTTGTTTATTGATTTTTTTTCTTTTAAATAGAGTTTCATATGGTCTTCTTGCTTATTATTTGCTATATGGTAATATACATACCCAATGCGAAAGGGTGAAACCTGCAGGTTCTACATTAAGCATAGACATTCTCTTCTCCTTTCTGATGGGCTTATATGTTATATAGAGGTCATCGTATGTGCAGAAATCAACGTGTTTTTTGCATTGTGTTTTGTTAGGTTATTGTATTTTTACTGATGCTACTGATGTTTTATAAAAGGTTGTTAAATTTGTTAATGACATTTGTTAATGTTTCATCATTAATGTTTTATATTTTCAAAACGATTTCTGAAGTGGAAATTGAAACTTCAAATAAACCTATTTTAAAGTAAAATTATTATTGGCTAATTACCAATAAAAATAGTAAATTACTTTAAGATACCACAAGAAAATAATGCTAACTCTTCGACAAAGAGTATATCTTGTAAAGTGCTATGGTATCGGGACTGTTTTGTACAGGTATGCAATTCAAATATTTAATAAAAATTATCCAGATGTATCCGAAGTGGAATGGATTAAAAAGAAAACAATTCAATGGGACAGGATCTGTTGAATACAAAAAAAAATAATAATTAAGATTATATAATACTCACTTCTGTTTAGTTTCAATATCTATATAATATTATTTGTAATTTTTGCATATCATTATCTCCTGGATTATGTTATTTTGTACAATATGAGAGCTCATATTAATAAAAGCACTACAGTGATGTCGCACGTACTCCTAAAACTCTGTAAACACAGACCGATAATGTCAAAAAACCTTGTTGCAAGTATTTTTGTGTTAATTAAAAAATTTGGAAATATAGTTCTCCGCAATAAAATAATTGAACAAGATCATAATAAAACGTCTTATTGGAAATATTGGCGACTGTATGTAGGTAGGTCCTAGAGCCAATTTAACTTCTCTGTATATTAATATTTTGTGCATAATTGTAATATATTTATTAAACTCTAAGATGCCAATCTGGAGAAGTTAGTTAACTTGCTGGAAACAAGTTTCTTATCTAAAAAAGTGTAAGATAAATCACCTTAAGGACTTAATACGATTGCAGAATAGTGTGTATATTTTATTGTGATTGATTATTTTGACTGTTCTCAATGTTTAACAAGCTTTAGCTTAGACATAAATGTTATGGATATGGTATATCACGGCAGGGCCCATCTGTGAACCCTTGAGAAACTTGATCTAAGACGGATCCGTTGTATCCCCCCTATCATACGGACTAGCTACATAGAACCCAGTCTTCAGCGTTTTGGGGTTCAGTGTCCTCCTGGTTCCCATATCCGCTATAATTAGCAGGGGCTTCAAATCTGAGGTCTTCCTGGCGTTCCGAGCGTCTAATCCTTTAGTAACCTTGTGTCCCTGTGTCACAAAATATGTGAGGACGTTTTTTTCTTCTCATTACCTAGACGGCACTCGAAGGATCCGCCAATCGAAGCAGATGAAGGTACCACCTGAGTCTATAGTGGCGGGTAAGCATACTGATCACCAGAGAGCATCTACGGCCTAGAAGGAGAAGTTGGGCTGTGAGACTTTTGGATTGCCCCACTTTGTGGAGCCTGGGCTGTCTCATACCTCCACAACTGGTCCAGTTACAGGAGTCCTGGAACCTCCGCAGAAGAAGTTCTTTGATACTATCCCGACCAGTACTGAAGGGCACTCCAATTATGGGTCCGATCTCCACAGGCAGAGTGAGTGAGCCTTGTCTTTCCAGGGAGTCAGCCCGTTCGTTCCCTTCTACTAAATTAACCCTATTCGTCAGCGCAGTGCTCTTTTTCACTCAAGAACCAGCTTAGAGCTGACGGCGCTTCCAAAACCCTTAGCGTTGTTTGGTAGACAGATGTCAGAACAGATATCCTGAGTGACCAAGCCCTATCTATTATCTTCTGAGCACATACTAGGATCACAAAGATCTCGGCCTGAAAGACTGATGCATGGAAGGAGTCTGGCCAGATTCAAATCCGATTTCGCTACCATATACTCCAGCACCTGCCTGCTCGTCCATTCTGGACCCATTAACTCATTCCGGCGAGGAATTTGAACCAAGAAGGAGGATGAGAACTCAAATTGGGACGCCATGCTGTCCTGTATCATAGAGCACAAGTCAAAAATCGAGAGCTCGTCTCCAAATATCACAATGGTTCATCCACCCATTCATTCCCAGCCAGTATCCAGAGCAGTTGAGACGATAAGATGCCATCTTGGCTTCGTGCTGTACTATAAAATGTAGATAAGGTAAAGCCAACAGAGCCTCAAGAGCCAGTGTTGGAGGGGTTTCATGGCTCCTGAGATGTCAAGGTATACCAGCCGCTGTAGGTGAGCCAACTGGGCCTTAGCTGAAACCAGTCTAGCACACAATGGCTGCATACTGACGTATTCAATTTTCATAAATCCTTAATAACTACAAATTAAAATACGCGTGACAAAGATACAAAACCTAACCTAAACCAGCTGTACGGAAACTAAATAGCATAAAAACTTTAAAAACTATATATCACACAAACCGCCAGTCTACGGAATCATAACAGGTGTATGTTAGAATATGTTTCGCCAGGAAAGACTAGAGTCGAAAGGCAAAAATATATGGCAGCATGGGTTCTCTTTGCAGCGTGTTGTCAAAGTTCCTCCTAGACATAATACAGCCTTCAGCCCACAACACAACATCTTTTATCAAAAACTCACAGCAATTTATGCAAAAACTAGCAGAAATAGATTATAATTCCCAAAATATTCTAGTCATACCTACACATATCAATCAATGGCAAAAAATATATAATTTTACTATACAGTAAATACGCAAAAATGAATGTTTATATAAACTTAAAATGTTTTTTGAACTGATCGGAACTCGGAACGAGGGAAGCACTTTTTAGTTTGCAAGTTCTAATACACAGAGCCAGGGATGTCAACTACGATGAGATCGGTTTGAGGTTTGGAGAATTACCTGGCAACTTCAGTACTTTAATTTTCTGTTTTTCTAGGTACGATGTTACTGTTTTTGCCTTATGGCACAATGCTGAATCGTGCATAAAGGTAAAATCTTCCGATTCTTCAAACCAGTCTTTAATTTTTTTTATTAGCTTTTTTCCAGAACTTCTGTATACTGATGTTGGTTAATCATTCTAGTCACAATGTACAACCTCCCTGTGCCCTTGCTACTGATGAAATACCACACCATGATCCGTAGAAGGTGCTTTACTTGCCCCAGTATGCAATCCTTGTGATATTTTTCACCGTTTTCTCTTCGGATGAGGGTTGACTTGTCCATGAATATCTTAACCGTAGACTCATCAGAGAAACAAATCTGCGAATAAAAAATATAAAATATTTTTTAGAATAAAAACAGTGGTAATAGGGATTTAAACTATAGTGGTGATGTAGTTTACCTTAATTTAATCCTCATTGTCCAATTCTGGTGTTCTTTGGCCCGTTTCAGTCTCTTTTTCATTATTGCGACGGTCAACTTTGGTTTGTTGGCAGGGCGACATGATTTGAAACCTTGCTCAACAAGCCTTCTGCGGACTGTCATGTCAGAAACTGGCATCCCAGCTTCACGAATAAGTCCCTTGAGGATTTTTCGTTGTTTCATTCTGTTGTTTACGGAGATATCCCTCAATTTTCTCTCGTCTCTGGGTGTAGTGACACACTTTCGACCACATTTTAAGGCACGTTGACGAGTCAGGGGTTTGTTGGTATCAATTTTTTTCTTGATATTGCTCAATGTTGTGGAAAGTAGGACGATACAAAAGCTTTGTATTCAATAAAAGTGTCTTTATCTCCACTATTTTAGTTTCAGGGATATCTTTAGCCTTACCCATTATGATTTTATTCTTATAAATCGATATTTTTTCTAAATGTCTTTAAAATTAATATTGATAGTTTTTTCCACTCACAATCACCACTAACACAATATTAAAACATACTACATAGACAAAACGATATTAATCTTTCAAAATCAAAATAAAAGAAGACACATTTAATTCTAACCACCAAGCGCAAATTCACCACAATGTATGTGTTGTGACTTAATTTGACACCAATGTCAGTTCTAGAGATTTTCAACGTCAAAAGAGGTTATTAGTGAGAAAACATATTGTCATATCTTAATTGTGTAGCAGTATATGATTTTAATATAAAACTTTCGAACAAATGTGAAAAACTTAAATTTTTGTGACTGATCATAATAATTTGATCATCTACTGTAGTTAAAAATGTACACTCAGATGCAAAAAAACGGAACGGAGAAATTTTTTTTCAAATTTAAAAGTATTTCAGTTTTTTTTTATTTTTAGCCCTATTTTGATGATTTTTTTTAGCACACTGTGTAAAAATTTATAAATTTAAATTTAATATAGTGAGTTTTTTATTAAAATTTTGTATTTGACTTGTTATACGGGGTTAATTTAAAGGTGTTTTTTTATCCTAACTTTGAACCGTCCTGTAAAATAATTTCGTTAGCGGATTTTCGTATAACCTTGTTTTTCGGTTGCAACCATGTCTTCTAAGTATTATGTTTTTTGTTTCATGTGAAAATATGGATGTTCATTTTTAGGAGCGAAATGACTTTGTCACCCACAATTTACGACTTTTCCTAATATTACCGTTATTTTTTGTGTTAATTTGTAACACGACGATGGGGGCTTTATCGACTGATATCGAAGGAATGTCATATCGACATCCCAGAAGCACTGTATTTAAATAATGATGATTAAAATTAACAACATGATCTTGGTTGAACAATGATAACAATAACAAAACATAAAAAAACAACTTAAATGTAACTTAACCTAAGTACGCAAATAACAAAGAAAAACTACTAAAAAATAACTTAATACTTTGTATTGTCTCCCCTAGCCTCTATAACTGTCTGTACACGTCGGCTCATGCTGTCTATAAGATTGCAAATCTCATCTTGCTGGATGTTTTGCCATTCCTCTCGTAGAGCCAAGCGAAGTTCGTTAATTGAGGCTTGATCTTGCATTAATTAATAAAGAATCATCGACGAGATATTGAGAAAAGGGTCAAGGACCACTCAATAAATACCAATTCAGTGTGCGTCTTTCGGGATATTCCTGCCCATACCATCACCGAACCCCTTCATGGCTAACGCGGGGTCTGAAAGCGCACTCCACAAATCTCTCTCCAGTTCGACGCCATACTCGTTCTCTTCCATCTGATGAGTGAAGACAGTAACTCGACTTATCGGTAAAAAGAACATTACTCCATTGTCCTAAATTCCAATGTAAATGTTTCCTGGAAAATTGTAGTCGAGCCGCTCTGTGCCGTGGAAGTAATTTGGGCCCAGTTGCTGATCTGCAATTTTGCAAACCAAATTTATGTAATCTTCGACGAACTTTAAATACACTTACATTATTGCCTCGAACCTCTTGAAGCTGATTTCTTGTTTAAACCGCTGTTAAATGACGATCCCGTAAAGCGTTGACTCGTATAAAACGATCATCTAAAGGCGGGTACACATATGTGAGCAGAACTGTTCGCGAACCGTTTGTGAACGCTATATTCGTTAATTTGTACGACGGGACGAACCGCTTGTGAGCTGTTCATTCGTTGCTCGTCAGGAACCATAGCCTGTCGGTTTTTGGGACGAACACAAAGAATGTTCGCAGAACTATAAATTGTGTCTATAAATTGTTTCTGCTAAGTGTGCGATGAGATCATTCGGTTAAACAAAATTGCTGAACGAGCGCGGCTTATTCAAAAGTAACGAGAGAAATTAATAACAGATAATCTAAACAAAATACCGAAATGTTTAGAATAACGAAGTAAATTAATTCTCGGTTTGTTATTAGATACTTAGGGTATTGGATAGCCTGAACATGAACATATTTTCAACGAACTCTTCGCGAACAGCTCACGAGCAGTTCGCAAACAGTTCGGCTCGCATATGTGTACCCACCTTTAGGCAGTAGATTTGCGCTTCCTGCCACTTCTCGCTTTACGCTTGTTTGTTCCAGTTCGTATAAAACGTTTCACTACCCTTTGGATGGTAGAGCGATGAGTGTGTAGTACTCTAGCCACATATTCATAATTTCGCCCATCTTCAACCAGAGCAACGGCTTTCGCATAATCTTCGACACTAAGAACCATGATCAATCATAGGTAAACAAAATGTAAGCGTCAATATGACATAATGATAACAGTCACCAAAGCCACCTCGTCGTATTACAAAATAACTCCAAAATAATCATATTTAAAAAAGTCCTAAATTGTGGGTGGCAAATTCATTTGGCTCTAAAAAATGAACCAAGGCATATTTTGACATGAAACAAAAAACACAATGCTTAGGAGACATGGTTGCAACCGGAAAATAAGGCTTTACGAAAATTCGCAAACGGAATTATTCCACAAGAAGTTTCAAAGTTAGGATAATAAAACCACGTTTTAATTAACCTCTTACAATAAGTCAAATATAAAATTTTATGAAAAAACTGACTATACTAAATTAAAATTTATAAATTTATACACAGTGTGCTAGAAAAATCATCAAAATAGGGCTAAAAATAAAAAAATTTAAATACTTTGAATTTAACCGAAATTTTTTCCGTTGCATTTTTTTGCATCTGAGTGTAAATTTCATTATAATCAATTGTGGCTTAATTCCATATAAACACAATAGTATATTAATATTTATTATATTTATTTAATTGGTTTTTTCCTAATAACTATTGGTTACATATGCATAGGACGCGTATCTGTTCTTTGCCGCGATAAAAAAATATTTCTTTTATTATCTAGGGCATCTCTCATCTCGCGATGTCACAAGTCTGATTGGGAATCACTGCATCTGCAGGTTGTAGCCGCCTCCACGGCATTTTCATGTCAAAGTAAACATTTGTTTGTTATGTGAGAGTAGTAGTTTTAATACAAAACGAATCGTGTATTGTGTGATGTATCCAAGCAAGTCCACGCGACTCTCATCGTAAAGCGTGAGTAGGATCGGAGAGTTAGTTTACGGTAAACTACCGCCGAGAATTCAGTGAAACAGAGATCCATTTTTTTTAATGCGATATTATTTAACCGGTACACGTACGGACATTTTTTTACTATCTAGTGTTTTATCCTATTGCCGGGAATTCTAAGTGGTTTCTAGGTGACACATTTGTGTTCTCGGTTTGTGAAGCATTGTTTTTGTGGTCTTGTGTTTAGTGGTGAATGATATCCTATTCGTCCGAAAAAGGTTTTTATTTTTAGCACTCTTATAATGTGACACGTTTATTAAAACCAAATAATTTTATCAATCATCTCCAAACTTTCAAAACTATTAGAAATGGTAAAACTAATTTGAGAACAGAAACGAGATAGAATTAGTTTTAGACATATTGAGACTATTTCAGACTAAAGACTGAAATTTGTACAAGCTTTTTGTTGCTAGGTCTGCTGACTTCATTGACTGACTTATGTATATAGACCAGAAAACTAACGATTTTTCCATAACACTCGTTCATACAGGTATCTAACAACTGCTTTTGATAAATTTGGTGATAACAATATGTAGTAAACAAAATATGCAAAAAATTAAACATCAATTTGTACTTATAAACAATATATAAACAATTTAAGATCACTATTTGATTTAAAATACTAAAGATGAAGACCGGTACATTATATGGAACAAAAAGTAAAACAATTTTACAGAGAAAGAATAGAAAATGCTTTAAAATGAGAGTTTGTAAAATTATTTATGTTAATTTTTGTTTAATTATTGCAAAAATAGCTTTACAAGTCGATTTCTTAAAAACTATTAATAATTTTTGTAAACATGCACAAAAAACAAATGTTAACCTTTAAAAATTTCATGAAGTTTTACTTAATAAAAGTTTATTTAAAATCCCTTATAAAAGGTTTTTGGGCTAAAAAGTCCATCATCAGGGTTTTTTTACTAGGTGCACATGAGTGGACATCAGCACAAAACACTCTGTGTTTGTACTGCTTTGTCCCGAAAACATTCTGTGATGTAGCCCGAAAGGGATTTTAAATTATATAGCATTTATAAAAGATTTTATATAAACTTTAAACAATTAAAATATCTCAGACGCAATAACATGTAGAAAGTTAATTTGTTTTTTCGCCATGTTGACATTTTGTCACAAATTAAAAAAACATAATGTCCTTCAACCTATAAAACCCAAGTTAGTTTTTTTTTTAAGTTCACCGAAGCTTTGTTTATAAACCATAAGCAAGAACCATTTGAAAGATTAAGCGTTAAGTTTAGACAAAAAACTTGAAAGCGATTCCTTTAAATATGAGCAGTCCATGATGCGTCAATGATAAAGAATTAAAATCGAATCGATTTTACCAATATTTCAAAAACCGCATTCATACATTCAAATTTATAAAAGTCGCAATATCTCCGGTCTAATCGACGAAAATTGATGTTTTTTTTTAAATTTGGTTACCTCGTGGCATAGATCATAAAAATACACTAAGGAAATTTGCAAATAGTTTATTTCACCAAGTAATTTGTTTAAACAATTTAAAAGAAATATTTATTTTGAAAATTTACATTTTTTCTTATTATTATTATTTTTATTGTTCTGAAGCTATTTTCTTTTGGCATCTTAATGCAATTACTATTTTTATTGAGAATAAGTCACAATTTAAGTTTAAAATAAGTTTATTTTTTGACGTTTCAATTTCCACTTCGGAAATCGTTCTTTTTCCTTATGATTTACTATGAAACTACCAACAGAATAATTTTACTGTCATCATTGCATGTGGTTGTCTTTTTAACCCGTGAAAAAAATTCCATTATAGCACACGTTAGGTCAGAGAGGCCTATGGGTAACAAGTTTTAATTAACAATTATGCAACAATACAACTAGTAATTTAATATTATAAAATATCAAAAATACATCACTACATTAAATATTCCTTACTACAGTGAGTTTATTCTGGAAACTTAAAATGCTTAAATCACAAGTTTTCGATAGCATTAGGAAATCAGAGGTTTTCACTACAATTAGGACCTACGTAATTAGCATGTTGCAAACAAATGCAACAGGCCCATTTTTACAATAATTTCTACCTTTTCTATTCTTGCAAAATGTACAGTACTTTCTCTTAGTGGTTGAAGGCTCAGGGTTATTCTCTTCTATTGGTTCTATTCCAACAAATGTTCTTGCATCATTTCGGGTTTGGCGTGGCAAATGCATGTTTTCAGCTCTTTCCATCAAATAGTTTTTCATCAACTGCAATAATAACTAAAATGTCTTCTAGCGAGAGTACTATTTTTGTTAGAATTATAGAGTATAAAAGCCTTTACACTAGCTACATTCAGTATTCCATAAAATATGACCATAGGCCAGCGTCGGGTATTCCTTACAATTATACTCGTATTCACCACATAACTGATCGGCAGAATCTACACCTCCTTTGGTCACATTATAGAATATTATCATCTCAGGTTTCTTTAGTTCAGCTGTTTGTTCATCGATGTTATCGTCGTGATGTAAACTGGAAGCTACCAATACACATATATGTTTTTTGAAATATATGAAGTAATAGTAACGTTTTCGGTAAAGCCAAATAATGTTGAATGTATGTATTTTTAGGTTGAATCACTGCCGGTGGCATCTGTTTCTTATTTTTCCGTACAGTTCCAACAACTGTTAACTTATGATCTTTAAGCATCTTTTCCATTATTTCATTTCCATTAAACCAATTATCCATCGTAACATTTAATCTGGAATTACATATAGGCTTACACAATCGTTCGACAACATCGTCAGTTTTGTTAACAATTTTATATGGATCCTCCGCCTGAAGCCCTGCGTAAATCTTCAGAATCCATACGGAAACTGCACCTGCCGCGGAAGGCCCACAACATTTCATTAAATGTCACATACTCACCAGCGCTATATGATATTTGACAAATATTACTGAACAGTTCAAAAATGTTTCTAATAGCAGTGATCTTGTCTACTTCTTTTCTTTTTTCTCTTGTGGTTACATCATCCAGTCTGCATTTCAGAAGAAAACGAAAACTATTTATGAACATATCAGCCGGAAATATAGAATTACCAGTTCCATCGCTGGTACAAAATTCGGCAAGATTTAACCTGTTGCCATGTAATATACCTGCTAGGTATAAGATTCCGATAACAGCTTTAATTTCATTTAACGTCGTCGGTTTTCTTATACAATACGAGGTAACATATCTTCTCTTATTAGTTTTAACCAGCATTCTTAGGGCGTTTTTGAATTTCTGGCATATAGCTTCACCACAGCGATATGGCTTATTATATTTTCTTGCCTAGTGCGAACGTTTTTAAGAGGACATTATTTTTTGTGTTATCTTTCCCACGCAAACAAAAAGGAAAACTCTCACCTGGTTGGCTATCTTTCATTTTCTACATGTGCTTCACCTTCAATGTCCTCTTTTGAGTCTGTGTTATGATCGCTGACTTCAAAATAATCAGGATCTGCTACGGAATCATTATCATCGTCTATATCCTCTACATCTGTGCGTATTTCCTCATATAGCTTTTGTAGTTTCTGTACTTCTTTCTCGTAATTATCCATTTTAACCTAAATAAGAATATAAAATTATAACCTCAATATGATACAACTATAAACCTCACCTTTAGTGATTTTATTTTTTTATTATATAAAATTAACAAAACAGCAATTATTTTCTTACGACAGAAGAACGTTCTAAAACGTAAAATACGTGGTACTTTATTCGTCCAACAAGTAACGCGAATTAATATGTTAGGCCTGTCAGGTCGACAGCACCCCCTATCCGAACTCTGTAACTAACAATTTTAACTGATACAGAAATCTATACTGCTTACATAATTAGGAAGGTACACCGAACATAAAAATTCTAGATATAAACTGGTGCATTTTATCGCGAAAAATAAAACTTCATAAGCCTGATAGGCCCAATTTATGCTTTGTAGGGTTAAAGACGAATCACATGCTATAATTTTTTTGAGGGATAGTCCCAAGTTTAAGTTGATTTCATGTCATCGAATGAACTATCTTACAATAAAGTCGTCCCAGGAACGCAACTCAACAATATTGGCAATATCATTTTAAAGTCGTCTACTATAAAATTAATAATATATGTCTGAATTGTCAATATGAATGAGTCAGATAAAATTAAATTCTTAGAAGAATTTTTCACCAAGTAACAAACAACAAAATTTATTTAATTTATTAATGTTTATTTTGAGGACGGTTTCCGAGGAAGTATTCCATTTTACATCTTTAAAAGACGCATACAAGCAGCTCAAATTGATTTTAATAAGATTATTTTTTAACTCTTTTTTGTTTCTATTTATTTACATTAAATATTAATTTGTTTTGTTGTATAATCCACTTTTGCAATAATTATGTGACCTTTTTGATTTAAAATGGATTCAGCATTTTTGATACTTTGGCAACTATGTCAACTTCGATCTCTGTCAATGATAATGACGTGCAACGGTAAGTAAATTAGATGGACTGTAGGCGTAGGCGCGTTCGACGTTGGAAATGTGTACGGGAGTCAATCGGCAAAATCATTACATATGTAAGATATATGTAAGAGAGAGACAGAAGATATATTTTCTCTCTCTTTCTCTCTCGATAATAAAATGTTCCTTTTGTAATTATATTTAATATTTATTAATATTATTATTATTTTTCCATTCTTTTCAGATTTGTCTTGAGCCTCGTTAGGCATTCTAATTGTAAATTAAAACGTAAATATCTCAAGAAAGTTCAAATATGTACTTATATACATAACAAACAACAATTAAATTTTGTATCTGTCAATGTCAGACAGATTGACAGTTGTATCACGAAACAATTTTTATTTTATTAATATTATCATCATAGTAAATTAAACATATGCGTAAGTAAGTTATGTATATTGTCATTTTTAAATACAGTCCATCTAATTTACTTACCGTTGCACGTCATTATCATTGACAGAGATCGAAGTTGACATAGTTGCCAATAGGTCACATAATTATTGCAAAAGTGGCTTATACAACAAAACAAATTAATATTTAATGTAAATAAATAGAAACAAAACAAGAGTTAAAAAATAATCGTGTTAAAATCAATTTGAGCCGCTTGTATGCGTCTTATAAAGATGTAAAATGGTATACTTAAACAAAACAATACTTTTTTCATTACTTATTAACTTCGACGTGTATATAATAAAATATGTCTAGTGGCTGTAATGCCAGTCTACTCGGCAAAGTGATTCTAAAAAAGAACACACTTGCCGCCTAAATATTTCTTGTTGGTATCATGTGACTTCATGACGTGCAACGGTAAGTAAATTAGATGAAGTATACTTATGAATATTGCATTTTAATTTGTATTGTATTATTATATTGAATTATGTTGCAGTGTATTGTATTGTATTTTTATATTAATAACAAAATAAACAATGAATTTTACTGCAGAGTATGTGTAAAGAATTTTTTTTTTTCATTCAACTCTTTTCATACATATATGAAAATAAAAATATACATTTTCATCAAAATATTGATTCAATCCTTCATTTACTATACTCCTATTACAGGTCAAATGTTTATATACAGCAAACGATGCACCATATACCTATATACCTAATTATGTTTCTCTTTCTGCTCTCTCTTACCTATAGCATTACATATGTAATGATTATGCAGATTGACTCTCATATAAATTTATAACGGCGAACGCGTGTATAGAAGTATAACTTCTACCGGCTGTTCCACTGGACTGCCACACCCGTTTTTTTTAAATCTATGTAACGAGGTACCCCAAATTAAATAAAAACATAATTTTAGTTGATTAGTCTAATACCAAATTAAGTTCCATGTCTTCCATATCTAACACTAATATTTCTGTAGAATCCACATCTTTCATTTGTATAAAACATATTATCTCTGTTCTCGACGTTGACATTTAAACATGAAATACAGTCCATTACAGGGTATTTAAATAGTAAATTATAACTGTGGTCTCGGCTGAATATACTACAAATGTTGGTTCGGGAAGAAGTGTAAAGATAAATGGTCGGTGATAAAAATAGACACACTATGTATTTTCTGTAATAGCATAGTACTAGCGCTAAAAGATGATATGCACACACTATGCTGTAAGTTTTAATATTGTCATGTTTCAATTTCTTCGGTTTTTAAGTTAGTTTGAGATACTCTATTCTTCAATACCGCTTGAGTTTAACTACGCTACGTTGACAAAATTTTAATTTTCGACTATCCAACAATGCATAAAATTCGTCATATATATTTGGAACACGTACCCTCAGACAGAAAAAATGCAATTTTCCCTATAGGATCACGAAAAATTTATAAATAACACAAAGAAGAAGTTAAATACAAGAAGAGCTAAAAACAGTTTATTTCACTACAAAATATATGCAAATTATGTAAAATAACATGGCACCCGGCGATAATTTCATGATAATACCTTGGTACCCAATATACTCTAAATCTTTGTACTAACATTTATAGTTGCGGTAAGAAATAAAGTAGAAAGCTCAGATCTGTACGTTTTGATAGTTCTGCTTTAAGAGATAGTGCTGCGGCTGGTTGTTCAGGTACATCGGTTCTTGTAATGATAGGGTTTATTTTTAACTATTTTGTACATATTTTGAAAGCGGAATTTCTGTTAAATCAGAAGTTGCTTGTAACAACAGTTTTTCATGAAAGCCAAATTTTTTATGTGAATTTTTTTATACATTGAAACGTACTTAATGTGTTTCGGGCACTGGCACTTTCTACAAAATCAGTCCACATTGTCCCATCCATCGCTATCATCCTATCACTACTACGGGAAACAACATTCTTTACTTTACTAAAGAACTGCTATATCACTACTCAAAATAATTAAATTCCTACAAACAACGCTGTACACTCTACTAACGAACTGCTTCCTAACTAAAACGCTTATCTTACTAAAACGGCATCCGGCCGGTTGTAGAAAAGAAGGGCGTCATCAAACGTCGCCGCAATTAAAGCGTTCAACAATATATCTGCGAATTATCCGCGAACTTATATTCCTCGTCACTTTGCCGTTAATTATGATTCCATCTTAAATAGATTTCGAAACTTTGATGTAAACATTATAAAATAGTGGCAACAGAACACATTCCTGCTTGGGCGAGGGTTTTAACCCTCTAAGTATTTAAACAGTCTTTAAAGATAATATAAATAATTCGTATTTATTAACACGATACATGTTTAATATTTAAAACAGTCATTAACCTGAGGTGAACTTGAACTGTAGAAGAGTACATTATGTAGAAGTATGGTCATTGTAAAAATATACATATTAGAATATTGTCTCACGACGTTAGTGTAGATCGCGGACCTGTGTTTATAAATATTGTTTTGATATTTGTGAAATGTAAGCAACGAAATATTACCGAAATAAAAATCTAGTTAATTAAAATATATTTATTTCGTTATGAGTTTTTATTACTTAAGACTTAAAAAGGCACATTATACCTTCCAATACAAGAATCGGACCATATGGAATACCTTTTCAAAGTGGTAAATATTTAATTCTTTTTTGATACAATTCATTTTGTCCGAAATTTAAATGAATGAACTAATAGAAAGGATTGAGAGAATCAGTGCAACGGCGGGTTTTAAGATGAATAGAGAAAAACGAGGATCATGATAATAGGCAAACCTAACAACAATCAAGGTTATCTACCAGAAATCAACAATATCGAATGTGTCGGCCAATTTGTGTTCCTATGGTCCTTGAAGACTCTAATTTTGAAGGATGTGCACTGAAGAAATAAGGTTGATATCAGTAGTGACAAAAATCATTATGGCTAAATTCACGAAAATCTGGAAAAGCAATGAATTAACTGTTGACACCAAAATCACATTCGTAAGTAGCTTGTTTTTCTTAATATTCCTACGTGCTCCTGAGTGCTGGATGTTTAAGGAGATAGATAAAGGAGCGCAAAAGAACTTAAACAACAAAACAAATAATATCATCTTCTACCATATAGGGAAAGCTAGAAAGTGAAATAGTTAGAGAGGCAGATAAACAGATAACATTGTTGCAACTACGAGCACCTTTCCATATCAGTTGGCCCAACGTTAGATTGATAAGAAAATTATGTTTTAGAGAACAAAAATAAAAGCGCAGCATAAATTTTAGAAGTTTTAATGCATCGAACAACATTTTTGAATTTCCTAATTATAGAAAGAATTTTATAACGTAATGAAAACTATTGATTAAACAGAATAATAATAAATTAAAAAAACGCATAGAATATGTAATATTTACAAAAAAAATGTAAAAGTTTCCCACTGAGTCACATCCCCTTTATTTTTAATAACATCCACAATTCTTCGAGGCATAGTTTTTACAAGTTCTGACAAAATTCTAATGTAAACGAATACCATATTTCTTGCAATTTTTTCTTCAATTAGTTGACGGACCTGGCAGGATGTTTCCTCAAAGCTTTTTTCATTTCGCGCCACAAAGTCTCTATCGGGGAAAAGTAGGGACTTTTTTTTTATTCTTTTTTGAGGTATGCCAACCTGCGCCGTCCTGTTGGATGACAAAATTCTTCGCTGATGTTAAACGGTGTTCCATAATCGGTAAAAGAGATTCTTCTAAAATATTACATTCGTGTTTACAATATTACATTACATTAATCCGTGTTTACAATCTTATCGATAAGATGTAACTTTCCCACACCCTTAGACGACATGCTGTCCCAGATCATGACAGATGCAGGAAATTTGACTTTTTTCTTCAGACAGTCGGGTTAGAAAGCTTCATTTTTAATGCGAATAACGCGACTCCTACTGTCTCCATCACACATTTCAAATCTGGACTCATCACTCCATTGTACTGATTTCCCTTGCGACTGAGTCCAATCTATTTTGCTTTTGTTGTAATCTTAAAAGTGGCTTTTCCTTAGCCTAAAATTAAATAAAATTTATGAAAAACAATTCGTACTAATTTTTTCTACTATAAAACTTACTTTGTAAGTACCAAATCCTAATTTGTGGGCCTCTCGGTGAAATGTTGATCTAGAAACATGTCTTCCAATAACGTCACTACATAAAACGCTTAACTCCATATAATTTGCTCGTCGATTTTCACTATAATGTGTCTTAATGCCCTTCGATCTGCTTGGGTTATTTTACTTTTTCGTACATTTCTAGCTTTTGTGACCACCGAACGTGTAGTATAGCTTGACAATTACAACATATTCGCGATTTCCGAATTGAATTTTTAAGAATTAAAAAATCTAATAATAATTCAACAAATTTTATCATCGATAACTTTACCTCGACCCATTGTACAAGCCACAAACGGCAAAAAGCTTTACAATACTACAAAATACATTTGACATTAACTGACAGTATTATTGTTTTGATGTCATTTTTCCATAGCTACCTCTACAAAATGTAATAAGCGGAAAAGCGTATGATGTCACTTGATCAATAGAATAAAACCCTATAAGTCATCATTAAGTTAGATTAAACGGTGACAATGTCTATTAGGTACTGTTATTTCACATTCATCAACAGTATTGGTTCTTTTTATTAAGAATAATATTTAAAATTAAGTTTGGAAAAAATAAAAGGTTTGGTCTTAATTTTTTTTAGTGAGTACAAAAGCTAACAAAGAAACCGGTTTGATATAATAATAATTAGTATAAACTAATTTTGTAAAGGATCAATAATTACATAATCTTTCGTCATTTTTAAAGAAATAGTTAAAACACAATATACGAGGTTTGTTGAAAACAAAAGGTTACATTTGAAATTTCTATTTAAATTTTTAATTTAAAAAAATCGATTGTCTACTTGTTTTATTTATTATGTTATATGTTTTCAATACAAGTTAACATTAATAGCTATTTTACATTTTTAGGTGGTTTTTGGCAGATATAAATATAAGGTTATAAGTGTTATCACAAAAAATTGTGTATTAAACAATCTGTATTGAATTTTCTTTAAAAAATAAAATGAAGTAATCCAACGCACTTAAAATATTAATTGGCATTTGGTCAGTCTAATTTGAGCAAAAAAATGTACATAAGTGGTACAAGATCTTTACGACAAACCGAGATTACAATGACGATGCTCGTTCTGGGCGCCCCAGTCAACCGATGAAAATGCTTATGGAGAATTTTTGGTATTAAAGAAGCTGCTAAGGATGTGGGCATATTAGTATGCTCGTACCATGGAATTTTGTGAATCAAGTCGTGGATACGACACCACGATAATTCGCCAACTCGTACATCTTTGTTTGGTCGTGATGATTTGTCATCAAACGGCACCACCATTACACTTTAGCCTACTGTTCACCTAACTTCCATCAGTTTTTCCTGTTTCCACAACTAAAAAGAAGGATCGTAGTTGGCAACGATTGATAGAAATACCGCATCGCTAAAGTGGCCACAACAAAAAATGCATATTAAAAATTCTTCGAGGATTAGAATAAAAAGCTGGCACAAGTGGGATTCTCTCTCTTAAGCCTTGACATCTTGGAGGGAGTGTCGTGGTGGTCGTGATATCGTGTATGGTCCGTCTTCATACACTTCTGTGTCTGGTCATTTCTATTGCATCGTGCACAAGTTTTTTGCAACTTTCTGTGATCTGATCAATTTATCTTGTTGGAGATCTTCCTCGTGGAGTTCGGCCTTCTACCTTCCTTTGAATGATAAGTCTCTCCATATTGTCATTTCTGAGCTTATGACATGTCAAACATCTTTTTTAATTGTTGCAGTTGGAGTTTGCCGAAGAGTCTCTTACTGACGTTTAGTTCTTTTAGAATAGAATTATGTGTTGTATGATCGGTCCATGGGATTTGCAACATTCTCTACAGCAAAATATTTCAGTGGTATCTATCTTTCTACTTTCATATGTCAGTACTGAAAATATTCTAGTTGAACAATTTTATTTTTAGAGTTTTGGAAATATTGGGGTCAGTCCATATTTTGATAATCTCCCCCATAGTGATCTTGGCTAGATCAAATCACGTTCTATCTATCTTGGAGTGTCCCTATGTTGGTTATCAATGATCCCAGATATAAATAAGAGTTTACTCAAATTAAATCGGTAAATTTTGGTTATATGTGGATGATTGTTGTATTGTCTCTCCATTATCATAATTTTTGTCTTTGATACGTTTAACTCCACACCAAACCTTCTTCAACCAGCCGTATGAGATCAATCAAGTCTTCTTACTGTTAGTAAGTGGGCTGTATCTTCTGCAAAGCATAGATACTTGTCTTACTCCTGGATGGAATTCATTTGAAAGTGTATCAAACAAACACTTGTACTGATCTCGTGGTATGCTTGTATGTATTACTCAGTTAAAAGGAAAATCAGGTGCTGCGGCTCGCCCATTTCTTTTAATGTCAGCCGTTAGTTATGCTAACTGGGTAAATGAAAACAATGACTAAGGTAGAGAAATAAGGATACGCATTGAAATTGTAAGACAAGCATTTATAAAAATGAAAACAATGTTTGTCAATCGAGACGTTTCTCTGGATCTGAGGATAAGAGCCTTAAGATGCTACGTGTTCTCGACTTTGTTGTATGGAATGGAAAGCTGGACACTAAAAGTTGATAATATAAAGAAGTTGGTATCATTTGAGATGTGGTGCTATAGAAGGATTTTGAAAATACCATGGACCCAACGAGTTACAAATGCAGAAGTGTTAAGAAGGCAACAAAAGGATTGCGAGGTCATAAAGCACATCAAAACAAGAAAGCTGGAATATTTTGGCCATATTACCGGAGGTGCGAAATATGAGATATTAAGACATAGGAAGACGAAGAATTTCCTGGCTGAGAAACCTAAGAGAATGGTATAGTTGCAGCTCAGTAGATCTTTTTAGAGCAGCCGCCAATAAGGTACGGATAGCTGTGATGATAGCCAACCTCCGATAGGAGAAGGAACTACAAGAAGAAGAAGTTAGTTATGCTTTGTCGAACGCCTTTCGATAATCTATGAAGCAGATGTATAACAGGATATTGAATTATCTTTTTTTGGTAAATCCAGCCTGCTCTTTTGGTATTTCTCTTTTTAGGAAAGTTTTCTGATTCTCATTGATGATTTGTAGCATTATCTTACTGGAATATGATGTAATAAAAATAGTTCTGTAATTTCCGTACCTATGAAAATTGCCCTTTTTGTGTATTTTTGTGATTGTAGAGGGCGTTCAATCAGTGGACCCTGGCCTGGAATGTCATATTTGGTTGCAGAGAAGATGCAGCAATTTTATTCCGACTTTTTTGGTTCCTTGATCATTTCTGCTTAAGTTTATTGATTGCCAGTATTACTTCGTTTTCTAGTATATCGGGTTCTTCCATTTCTTGTTAGGGCGAATGTTCTAGATGTTGGTCGTCTTTATATAGATACTGGTGGTATGATCTTCACGTCTCTGCTATATCGTCTCTATATGTTTTCAGGATTTCCTTGTGGTCTTTGACAGATCTGTTCCCAGTTTTGGCTTTAAAGTCACTCCTTATGTATCGTATTTCTCGAAACAGGTCTCTTGGCTGAATGTTTTAATGGCAAAGAAATATGTAGACATTGACGAATAAGTATCTTTTAGGGAAAAGTAAACACCAATTTTTTTTAACAAACCTCGTATTTTGAATCATTTGAATGATTTAATTTTACTCGACACCAAATATAATATCTAAAATTTATACTTTGCAATTTAACGATCGTTGCGATTCAAGTTTTATTTTTCTATTTTTGTTTCTGTTTTGATTGCTTTTAAATTAATGCTTTATTTATATGTGAAATTGACGTATCTGGTTTTAATTTTAATTATTATCGTTAAATAATTTATATTTATATAGCAACACTTTATTAAAGTTTATAATACATATTGATTCAATACTATTAACAACATATATATTGTTTTTTTATTCTGTAATATTAACAATCAAATTGCATTAATTTAGTTCAATAGTTTTGCAACTTATCTCCCAACTGCAGAACTTGTTCAGGAATTACTGCACGTATTACTTCACAATATTGCGAGGGGTAACTCTATGAGGACCACGGCGGGAGTGCTGCAGGCTCCGTCCTGAGGCCATTGCTTTGGAATGTTCTTTACAACGAGATTTTGGAGGCCGACCTGGGAATTGGTGTGCAGGCTATAGCGTAAGCTGACGACCTGGTAGTGGTGGTGGAGCACAACGAAAACTGGTCAATCATGCATAGAGCGAATCGAGCCCTTAGCAAAGTCAAGACATGGATGGGAAGCAGGGAGAATAATAAGCTATGATCCTCAATGGTCCGAGAGCCAGAGACCACATATTTTTTTGCACTGGGGGAGAGAGGATCTTACCTGCCAAAAAAGTGAAGTACTTGGGAGTAGTCCTAGATACAAGGCGAACTTTTGGTGAGCACGTGAAGTACGTTGTTCGCAATGCAGAAGAGAGAATTCGGCGCTGACAAGGATTATGCCCAATGTGGGAGGACCAGAGGCTGCCAAAAGGGGAATTTTAATGGAAATGGCAAACTCTACTATACTCTATGCGGCACCGGTATGGCAACAAGTGCTTAACATCAAGAAATATAGGAGAATTCTAGAAAAAGCCCAAAAAAGCGCCGATAAGGGTATCACGTGCATACAAAATAACAACGGTGGCAAGACAAGCGATCGCAGTGATGTTAATCATCCACACAATGGTGAAGGAAAGGGCGGAAATCTACGGGAAGGATGAGCGGGAAAAAATAGTAGCTAATAATAGCAGCATAACGGAGTGGCAGGAAGAATGGACAAATAAGCATAGGGGCCTGGACGAGGGTATTAATTCCAAATATCGCAGACTGGATGAAATGCGGTGACAGAGTTACTGACTACTTTTTCGCCCAGTTCCTAATAGGACACGGCTCTTTTAGGGCCTACTTACAAACAATAGGGAAGGTAGCAGATGGAAACTGCCCAGAATGTGGTAATTATGGGAAAGTCCGAATATAAGGCAATACTGGAGTCAGAAAGAAAAGACGGGCTATCCATGTGATACACCGATATGGAGGGGACCTACCGCATGAGTAGTTAGGTTGAGTGGGTGGACTTTAATTGGTAGGCAGGGAGCTATGGTTACATCTGTGAGCACGACTCCTCTGGGAGGACTGCGTGCGGATGGAGCCTTCCACCCTGAATCCCACACACGGCCTGGTACTGTGTTTAGAAGATTTACCACCTCCTTCCAAAAAAAGTTTTGCAACTTTTAATAGGTTTTTATCGTTTTATTGACCCTTATTGGTATGACTACCTTTTTTTTATAATTTATTAATTTCGTTCTATTTTTTCTTTTAGTACGAGTATTTACCAACAAAAAGATCTTTTCGTTGCGTTTATAGACTATGAGGAATCTTTTGACAAAGTTAAACATAACATTCTCATGGAATGTCTAAAGAGAAAAGGACTCGACAAAAATGACATTAACATAGTGAGAAATCTCTATTGGAATCAACAGGCTGTGGTAACATTAGATGGAAATAGCATGGATGCGCAACAGATAAGTAGAGGAATGAGATAGGGCTGTGTACTTTCACCATTACTATTTAATATATATTCCAAAGAGTTATTTACGCAAGCACTTGAAAACTGTACAGAAGGGAACAAGATAACTGGTGAAAATATAAATAACATCCGTTATGCTGACGATACAGTCATTATCGCTGAAAGTGAGACAGACCTACAGACGTTACTAAACACAATTTGTGATACTGGAAAACAGTTTGGTTAAGTTAGGTCAATAAACATAAAGAAAACAAAAACCATGGTTATTAGTAAGAGGGGCAAAGTCATTACAAGGATCCAGATAAAAAAATGAAGATATTGAGCAAGTGGACAAAATGAAATACTTATCTGGAGTCTGGATTACGGAAATAACCAAAGACAATCTGCAATTCCGATATCGGATGGTAAAATGTTATATCTACTCCATTCTTCTTTATGGTGTCGAAGCCTGGACTGGTAATGTTGACTTAATGAAAAAACTAGAAGCTTTTGAGATGTGGCTTTTTAGGAGAATTTTAAAGATCCCATGGACCGATCATATTACTAACGAAATGGTGTGGCACAGAATGGGAAGAGACAGAGAACTTTTGACCGCCATTAAAAGGCGAAAGACAGCATATTTGGGGCACATACTTAGAAATGATAAGTATGAGGTGTTACAGCTGATTATGAAGGTTAAAATCGAAGGAAAAAGGGGTCCTGGTAGACGACAAATATCCTCGCTGAAAAACATTCGCGACTGGACCGGGTTAAACACACAGACGCTCTTAAGAAAAGCAGAAGATAGAGACGAATTTGCAATTGTTATAGCCAATCTTCATAAGTGGAGACGGCACTAGAAGAAGAAGAAGGAGTATTTATATTCTGTCAGTATATAGTTCTTTTGAAATTATGATTATCTCATGTGACAAACCAAGAGACATTAACAATATCTGGAATCGACGGTGAACTGTTACATAATATAAAACAACGAACAGAACAACGACAGATGGAAAGAGCTGAGGGATACCTATGTCTAGCAGTGGACGCATACAGGTTGATGATGATGATGAAGGGACTAAGGCAAGGCTATCTCCAACACTTTTCAAAATCTACCTGAGTGAGGAAATGGAGGAGACCATGTTCTTGAATGGATATGCCGTTAAACGACGAAACAACCCTATATACGTTTCATTTCATCACACAAAAGGAGCATTAATCGTTAAGAAAGTTAACACCGATGGTGTTAGCCATCGAGTGTTAACCGATGAAACCGAGAAAAGTTTCTGTGGCAGCCAGTGCAGTGGTTCCAATATAATGGAATAGTGAAATATAAACATATTTTAGACGTCTTCCATCCTTTTAAATCTGTAAATTTCCGAAGAAGAGGAAAACACATTGTACCAAGCACATTGCCCAATATCACAGACAAGTTTCTGCCAATTAATAAGGCGAAAAAGAAAGACCTACTTGATCTTTTGCCGCTTATCGATGAAAAACTTCAATTTTTACCAAAATTTGCCCACTGCAGATATGGAAGACTTGGACCTGGATTTGGAAGAGTTTGATGCAGATAATCAGTAGTTTTTTAGTTTCCTTTTCCAATTCAAGTTGATGTTGCGTGTTATAAAGAAATAAAGTATAAAAAAAATTTTTTGTCCTGGAATTTATGTACAGTAAGTACAATAAGTCAGTAACTCAATAAGAACACAGAAATTTGGCGTGAATAAGTGAGTAAGTTAGATTTTTTTAAGCGTAAGTGATATATGTACATATACTCACAGCTCATAATTTATGTACGTCATTCGTTGCATGATTACCCACCAATTTCGATAAAAACGAAATTAAACTTAAATTTTTAATTATTCAAAACTATTAAAATGTTTAAAATGGCCACACTGAAAAGTTTATATTTTTGATTTATCGACTTATTCACAGATGGTACAGAATTGTTAACTGAACAAAAACTAAATAACTTAATACAGCTACAAATCAACTACAAACTTAGGATTTCTTGTGGATAATTCTCCCCTTTCTATGGATTTTTACTTTGGAATTTTTTAGTTTTTCATACATTGTTTTTTTGACTATGTGATAGTTTTTACCTTTTTAATGTATCTTTTAAATACCCATATAACGCGGTAATTTCCCGATAAAACTTGTTTAAATCTAATTCACCTGTCATCATCCAATATTTTAAAATATTACGCTATACTCTCTGGCAATATTTATGTAATTTAACGAATTATTTATGGATATTTTTATGGATAACTAATTTTATATTTTCTTAACGTCGTTAAGAAGACAAGATTCATTTGAATTTTAAAAATAAAGTCACGCTTTAATGTCACCTACGCCGTGTAGGTGAAAAGTATCACGGGAAATCCTAGAACATGGGATTCTTGGCACTAGAAATTGTTCACAATCATGAACAATTTTCAGAGGCGGATCATAATTGTGAAATTTAATTTCTTATGTCGATGAATTGTGTTTTATTTTAATTTGCACAGTGCACAAGATCAACAAAAAATTGGTTTCGTCTGCATCGTCGATAACGACAAAATATTGTATAAAGTAAAACATTCTATTATAATAAAGACTTCGGTAAAAAACTTTTAAATAAAATTGATATCAAGATTAATATGCTTCGAAAACGGCGATGAGTGGTACCTTCTGATTTTACTACAATATGATGAGCCATAGTTAAGTATCCTTTTAGTGGTTTGCAAGTTTTTAAATTTTTAATGTCCATGAACTTGTAGTCAGCCCCGAATTCAACAAACTATTTATACATAGTTTAGGAAAATAAGCAAAAAAAGTACTCTGTTTGTAACACTTACGGTGAAATATGTGAAGGAACTATGTTTCCTGCAGCCGATTTTTTGGACTTTTTGGATTTTTTGGAATTAGGTATTAACATAGATGGAAAGAATACATTAAACACCTATTTTATGACCAAAAAATAGAACAATTAGAAGTTGACGGAGAAATCACGGGACCAGAAATAATGAAAGAGGAAGTTATTTATGCCATAAAACACATAAAAGGTAGAAAAGCTCCAGGACCCGATAATATACCAATTGAACTATTGAAGATAATTGATGAAGATAATATTGATGTCTTGGTAGACCTTTTTAACTCCATATATAAGACGAGACACATACCCAAAGAATGGCTTCTTTCAACATTTGTAACGATTCCAAAAATCACAAATACTAAAGATTGCAATTACTATCGGACAATTGCATTAATGAGCCACACATTGAAAACCTTCCTTAAAATCATAAATAACAGAATCCACATGAAATTAGAACAAGAAATAAGATTTCACATATGGGTTTTAGAAAGGGTCTAGTATTCGGAGTCAATGTTCTGACACAACGATGTCTGGATATGAATTATAGGACATATATGCTTGCTTCATAGATTTTAAAAAAGCTTTTGACAGAGTTCAACATGAAAAGCTTTTAAGTATTCTTAAGACCAAAAACATAGATAGTAGAGATCTACAAATTATATCGAATCTGTATCAAAATCAGAAAGCAAAAAGAAGAGTCGAAGGAGAACTGACAGAGAAAGTAAGTATACTTAGAGGAGTTCGACAAGGCTGCATACTTTCACCACTCTTATTCAACGTCTACAGTGAAGTGATATTTCAAAAAGCTTTTTTAGATATTGTGGAAGGTATTTTGGTCAACGGAAATAGCATTAATAATATTAGATATGCGGACGATACGGTCATATTTGCAAGTGACATGGAAGATCTACAGTACATAATACAACATGTATACAATGCATGTGAAAGGTACATGAATCTCAAGAAAACGAAATCGATAATATTCTCAAAAAAACCACAAAATGTAGATAACCTAATCATCAATAATACAACGATCGAAAGAGTAACAACATATAAATATTTAGGAACGTGGCTAACCGAAGATGGAGATCAAACAAAAAGAAATCAGATCTAGAATAGAAATGGCAAGAAACACGTTCATAAAATTGAAGAACTTTTTGCAACCGTAACCTTAATCTAGAGATCCGCACAAGAATGCTACGTTGTTACGTTTTTTCTACTTTAGTATACGGCATGGAAGCGTGGACAATAAAACAGTCTGAAATTAAAAAATTAAACACCTTTAAAATGTGGTGCTACAGTAGAATCCACAGAATATCGTGAACTGAAAAAGTAACTAATATAGAAAGGTGTTACAAAGAATGAAAAAATAATGTGAAGTCATAAAAACTGTTAAAATTAGAAAGATTCAATATCTGGGTCATTTAATGAAGGGCGAGAAGTACGTATTACTTAGGTTAATTATGCTAGGGAAGATACAAGGGCAGAGAAACCCAGGACGACGCAAAATATCCTGGCTAAGAAATTTGAGACAGTGGTTCGGTTGCAGCTCATTAGAATTATTCAGAAGCGCGGCCAATAAAATTAAAATAGCTATGATGATTTCCAACCTCCGATAGGAGAAGGAACCTGAAGAAGAAGAAGGTATCAACAAATCGAGGGAAAAATGGTAAATTTTTGCATTTTTCGTCTATCAGTAAAAAGTGAAGCATTTGAAACAAATTTGGGACTAAGACACTTATACCATCATTCTGGATTTACAACCCTATGTGGGTCCTAGTCTCATCAAGAATTTCTCTCCAGTCGTCCTTATCCATCGCCTTCCTCCGCCAAGCACGTATTCCCATATTTCTCATGTCTTCATCGATGTTATCAAGGAACCTTGTTCTGGGTCTTCCTCTTCTTCTCTGACCAATGGGTCTATCAAGGAGCGTTTTTCTAGCTGGGTTGTTTTGTTCTATCCGAATTACATGCCCTATCCACCTCAGACATCATATCTTAATATGTGTTACGATATCTGGTTCCTGGTATATTCTATAAAGGTCGAAGTTGTATCGTCTTCTCCACACTCCATTGTCATTCACTGCTCCATAGATTCGCCTTTGCACTTTTCTTTCGAAACATCCTAACATGTTTTCTTTACTTTTTGTTAGAGTTTAGGACTCTGAACCATATGTTAAGACTGGGCATATTATTGTTTTGTAGAGTTTTATTTTTGTATTTCTCGATATCATTGTGGATTTAAGAAGGAGATTGAGCCCAAAATAGCATCTGTTGGCCATGCAAATTCTAGGTTGGCCATGAAAATAGTATTATTTTCAGTGTTAAGGAGCGCTCCCCGGTATACAAATGCGTTCACTGCTTTGATGAAGTCGTTTTCTGTAACAAGTGGTCGTAGGATTTGTGGTTGCGTGCTTATTCTCATATACTTCGTTTTGTTGGTGTTTATTATTAACCCATTTTTGTAGCGGATTCTTTTAATGCTACATACGCCTCTCTTACGGCGTTTTTCGTTCTGCCAACCATATTGATATTATCAGCAAATACAAGGATTTGCACTGATTTATTATATATTGAACCAATGGTTGTGATTAGTGACGTATTACTTTTTCCAGAGCCAGATTAAACAGTATACAGGAGAGAGGGTCTCCCTGACGCAGCCCGTTATTTATTTTAAAAGGTTTAGACAGTTCCCCCTGAATTCGTACTCTACATTCAAGTTTTTCAAGAGTTAGTTTTGTTAAATTTACCAACTGATTTGGTAGTCCTAGCTCTTTCATTGCTTTAAACATTAGCCTTTTATTCACAGAGTCGTAGGCTGCTTTGTAGTCTATAAATATGTGATGAGTATATACCATATGTATACCATATTCCAGTGTTTCTTCTAAAATTTGTTTCAGGGTTGCAATCTGATGAATTGTCGATTTATTACCACCTCTGAAACCAGCCTGGTATTTTCCTGCTATCCTTTCTGCATATACATATCCGTCCTTTTCATTTTCGTCTGTATCCTTTACCTCACCTCTTTCGTCTTCCAAGTTTTCTTCTTCTTCCTCTATATTAAGTGTCTGGTTAAAGTATTCCACCCATCTATTCAATACATCTTTCCTTGTTGTTAATAGATCACCATTCTGGCATCTGCATTGTCTTATGGTTGCCTTGAATCCTTTTCTGTTGAAGTTAACTTTCTTATAGAATGCTCTGAATTCTTTCCCTCTGTTGAGGTTTTATATATATTTAAGTTCCTCATTTAAGTGGTTTCTATCCTTATTTGTTGCTTAGAAAATTGCAAAATAGGTCAGAAATTTATAGAAAATGTTAGGAAATGTGGTGCCTAAAATGTGATCAAAATTTCGAAGCGATCGGTCATATAGTCTAAAAGTTATTGTAGTATTTTTATTAAATCTAATTTATTGTCTTTATTTATTATCAAAGGTTCTACATTTATAACACTTACAAGTTTATTAAAGTCTTTATTACGATATTCACTAATTTATTTCACAATATTTATTTATATTTATTTCCGGCTTACAATTTAAACTCGATATTCAAAACTAGAACTAGAACTATTTCCAACAAAATTCCCTCCTTAAATATAAAATGCAGTTCATCGAGAATCACTTCGAATTCGCCCGGCGACCCTCTCGAAAAGTCAGGTTGGCAAACAGGTTTTCTCAGCTGAGCGGCGAACTTTCTAGAATAGAATATAATTAGAAATAATATGTTTACAGTTAAATATGAATCATAATTTTATCGTAACGTTATTATATTTTATTTATTTATCCCAAATTACATTTTTTGCAATAATATAAGTCAGAAAATAATAAAGTTGTAGTAATTCTACGCATAGTGTAGGGGGATAGGATCAAAAGCTGGTTCAATAGTTTAAAAGAGATATTAGTAAAACTATATACGTCTCACGTTCCTATATTTGGTAGATAAAAAATAAATATAAATTCCACAAGGAAAATAAATTTCTGCAGCTGGCTGTATACCAAAATTTGTAGTATGTAATTTGTAGTAATTTGTAGTAAAATGTGTATGTATCACAAAAAGAGGTTTAAATCTTTGTATGTAGGTATACTTAAAAAACCCTTAGAAGGGCTACATCAAAATAAAAATTTAATAAACTACACATTTTAAACTAACATATTATTATAACCCCACTTTATATTCCTAAATTCTTATTCAAATGTCATTTAAATGTATAGTTGGTTGTCTATGCACATGGCTCACTTAAATATATTTACAATATTATAATTATAAAAAAAATACTTTTTACACATATTATATGCTAATTTCTTAAAAATACCCTCATATAAATAATTTTTATAAATTTCTCTAGTATATAACTTATTAAAATAACCAAATACTTTTTATATCTAATATTATCTAGTATATAACTTATAAATTATTTTCTTTAAACACCAATCATCTCAATATATACATATATATATATATATATATATATATATATATATATATATATATATATATATATATATATAAATCTCGAAGGACCAGTAACAATAGGTCGCAAACTTGCGGATTAGTAATACTGTAGAGAAATTGAAAATAGAATAATGAAAATGAGACTTCCGGTAGAAATATTTTTAGTTTATGATTTACATAAATAATCAGTATGGGAATTGTCAACAAATCATCCTTTTGAATGATAATAAAACACAAAAATGTTCCTATAAAATGTTCTTAAAATACACAAATAAGCAGTATGGAAAAAACCCTGTAATTTGGCATTTACGAAAGAATGACACAAAAACTGTGATTTTTTCTGTATGAATTGTAGTAGAAGGTGCAGGTACTTACATATTTTATGTACTAACACTAAATTTAATTAAGTTAACTATTTAATAAAAATAAAGTTAATTGAAATCTGCTTTACTTGAAGTATTTACTTGCTTCTAGTTGTCTAGTTGCCAAAGAAGGAATTTTAACTAGCATGATTGTATTTGAGAAGACAAAGACGAAGTGATTTAAGGGTAATTCGGTTTGAATAGTTTGAATGTAAAAAAAATTCAAATATTTTAATTATTATTGTTTATTTATTAAACAAACTATTGTAGATTTTCTACAGATATTTTATGAAAGAAGAAGATTTATTCTATCAATAGTATTAAAAAAATGACACCAAAATGAGAGAAGCAATTTCAGTTAATGAAAGGGTGCTTGTCACCTTAAGATATTTAGCCACAGTCATGAAAGTTTTATTTTTCTATGATAGCAGAGGTAAAAAAACAATAACTTTTAGGTGACAGCTACATTAGTTTGAGCTATCTATTTCGCATATCAAAGTCTGCAATATCGGGTATAGTTTATGCAGTGTGTGCATTGCCATTGGCTTAAAGGATTATTTAAAGGTAAGTGATTTTAAATTAAAGAAATCTTTATTAAACTAAATGGATTCTACACTAATTGCTTACTAGAATCCATTATTATTGATGTAATAAACTAGAGATCAGTATACTCATTTGGCAAAGGACGTGTACGAACTCATCACTATATAGTCCTCCATAAAATTATTAGACCCTCTGAGATATAGTAAACTGATCACCGGCATCCTTTGGAGATTGGTAAACTCATCACCGCAGATAGGTAAACTCATCACCGGGATTTTTGCTTAGTTTCTAATGCGAAAGATTGCCTCTTACCTGTTATACTTCTCGTTTATGTGATAATTTAATAAATTTAGAAATTATTTTAAGCAAGTTGCTGTAAAATTTAACTGAGATATTAATATGTCTCACGGTGTGGCCTATTAGACGTATCTGTCAATCTAAATGGTTTTGAGATCTAAAAATTTAGTTACATAGGATTTCGATAGTGAACTTTAAAATGAAAATATGTATTTGTCAAGATGTGCTATTTTTGTTTATATCGGAAGTAGTCCCAACTTCGTTATTTGATTTTCATTGCATTTTTATATTTCTCATTGAATTGTCGAGATAATTTGTTAAGCATACATTCGGTCTAAGTCTTACTGTTTTGGCGTTATTTGACTATCTTGAAAATAATAGACGATTTTGGACAGGAAGTAAATATAAAATGTCTAAAAAATAGGAAAAGCTAAAAACTTGAGTGTGCTATTAGTGCATTGAAGTCGAAGGAAACTTAATTTTTTACACGTGCAAAGCTTTACATTTTATGGCATCATTGGCGGAATTTTTTAAATTTGAAGTAATCAGCAATGCATTTATTGTGACAAAATGCATCAAAATGCTTAAGTACAGTTTCCTGTACTTTATCTTTCACAGACTTGTAACAAGATCCCACAATTAGAGTGCTTTTAAAAGCAATTTTTTACATTTTTTGGTTAGTTTTCGCCATTATTTGTAGGAGTCAGATGAGTTGTTCATTTCATTTTATAAACATCATGACAACTAACCTCAATTAGTGTAAGATACAAAATAATTTTTATTCTGTCATTTGTACTTATTTTGTTTATTGTAGCACCCTGATGATGCAAATAAAGATTTGCGAAAGCTTGGTAGACTAAAAAGAGTACTTCTTTGTCCTATCTTCAGCTGCACACCCAAATAGTTGTGTTTTGTAGTCTAACTGATCAGCGTTGAGTTCTGAATGATCTAGAACTTCAATCATCAGAATCAGATATTAGTATTCTTCAGTCATTTACGCGGTTCGTTAAACAACATGAATTTTATTAAGACTTGAGAATATCCACAATTCATTTTTTTTTTGACAAACCGCGTATACAACTAAAATAATTTAATATCTGATCATTGTATTCTAGGTTTTAGATCATTCATAACTTTTTATGTAACATAATTATTTTATATAACAAAATTCATAAAACTAAAAATAAAAAGGTTTCACATTTGGTGCCGACTTAATTGGATACCCTATATATATATATATATATATATATATATATATATATATATATATATATATATATATATATATATATATAACAATGTGACTTTAACAATTTAATTAGAAATCTCAAAATGTAATATCAGAAAAGGTAATCTACAGCAACAAAGTAATATTATGCCTTGCCTATAAGAAACATCTTAGATTTTTTCTGTTTGATCAGGATCATTCGCGAAAACTAGTGCGAAACAACTGAACAAAAACGGTATAAAATTTCTACTTACCAGTTGTATGACATTTAGCCTTACACCCTTTCGTCGCACAAGTCTACAAAAGGCAATTCGATTTTTTTAGAGTCTTTCGCAATTGAAATTTGAAATTATTGATAACCATTATTTTTTGTCCGCGTTGGCTCAGGACGTAATCAATTAGCTATCGTTCACTATCCATGCTGAAGAAACAAGGGCAAATGAAGAGAAATTTTTCTTTTCGCATGATTTTAGGTAGCCATCCATAGAATTTTGTGGAATTACCAGATAAAAACCAATAAATTGTAGTTGCATTTAAGACATCTGGATTTTGATTATTCTGTGAAAGTACCAAAAACTAGCCGTTTGCTGTGATTTTATGGTCTATACCTGATCCGGAGTGCAGGTAGGCCAGTGATCAGTTTACCAATCTCTTAGGGTCTATTTTGAAAACCTTACTTTTATGGCGGTGATGAGTTTGTACTATGTACGAGGGTATTTATGGTAATTGGTGATGAGTTTACGTGTACCCTTGGCAAAGTATACACAGAACTCTGACTTAAATTGGATAGAGGATTGTAGTCAAAAGTTGATGTAGTGGAAGTCGATGGGGTATTTGAAAATTGTACCAAGGAACTCATTTCTTCATCCTCCTCTGCAATTTTCAAAGCGAGTTTCTGAATCCCTCTCTTTAATTTTCTTTTCAAAAAATCGTGACGCAATGCTCTAAGTTTACCAGCAATAAACGAACTGAAAATATCATACTCATCATTTGAAAGTGCGCTTCGAGCTTTCGCAAGTAATTTCTCCTTATCGTCTATTTTCGCTTTCTTTTTCACCGGCTGACTGGTTTTTTGGGTATTTTCTTTGATGGAGTCAGACGTTTTCTTCATTTATATTCTCCAAAGATTCTGAGAGAGCTTTTTCCCCTTCATCACATTGTTCCTAAAACTAGAAATAAAGTTTGCATTATAATAATTAAATTTACCCTAAGAAGAATTGTCTTTTAATGCTATTATATTTCAGATGCCAACAACAAATGAAGAATGGTTAAAGATATGATAAAGTTATGATTTTGAAAAAAAAGTGGAATTTTCCACACTGTAGAGGTGCATTAGACGGTAAACACGTCACCATACAAGCGGCTCCAAATTCAGGGAGTTATTTTTTTAATTACAAAGGGTTTCACAGCGTGGTACTTTTGGCATTGGTAGACGCCAATTACAAATTTTTACTTGTCGATATTGGATGCAATGGACGTATTTCCGATGGGGGCGTTTTTGCCGCTAGTGCTATGCCTGGTATATTCCAGCGAAGTGGTATAAATCTACCAGAGAAGCCATTGCCTGGACGACGACTAGCGGTACCCCACATAGTCGTCGCAGATGACGCTTTTCCACTTCAAGAATATATCATGAAACCTTATAGTACAACAAATATACCAGGCTTCGCAAAAATTATAGGCTTTCGAGGGCACGCCGAATGGTGGAAAATTCCACCTGTTTCTGTATTCTTTAATATAAGCTGTATGTACGTTACATAATTTTTTGATGACAGGGAAGATGGTAATGGTGAAATTGTACCCGGTAGTTGGAGAATTGAGGGACTTAATAATTTGCTACTCCTTCCCCAATAGGGATCTAATAATTACTGTAAGACTGCGAAGGAAATTCGAGATGAGTTTAGAGATTATTTTAATTTAACAGACGGAGAAGTTCCTTGCCAGTACAAATGTATGTAAAAAAGGAGAGAAATATGTAAGTAGCCCAGAGTACTACATATTTGTAAAAAATAACATATGTACTTACCATATTTCCAGTTGTTTGTCGTGTCTGTAAACTTGTTTTTATAAATAATAAATTTTTAAAATAAGGCCATTTTGTTTCATAATTTCCTTGTCCTGATTATTTACAATTAATTTTCTTTAATTCCGTAAGTAATTGGTTCCGGAGGTTATTGATTTTTCTAGCAATTTGTTCCACGCTGGTCCCGAATTTGTCACTCAATTTTTTAAAGGCATCGGATTTTATTATTTTATTTTTATATTCATTGGAAAGTACATTCCACAAACAAGGGAGTTGTTCATAGCAAGCAATTAAATCGGTCACTTCTGCACGTGTCCATTCTTTTTTATTATCAGACATTTTACTTATTGTAAACACTCTACAACGTAAAGTAAACAGCACAAAGTATCCCGAGAGACTGCTAAAAAGTAGACGGCCGGCCAACTCCTGCGAGATCTATCCGAAACTAGTTGAGACTTGTCTCAACGTTGTTTACATTTACGACATTTTGTCTCGATCAGTTTCTTTCAGCTATTTGAATAAATCTCGGCTAGCTTCTGTCACCAAGGTTTACATTTTGATATACTTTATTGCAGAGAGAAATGTAAGGAATAAAATCTCTAGTATAAACGTACCTTTAGATAAACAATTAAAATAACTCTTACAGCATTTGACCAATCACTTTTTGATCGTATTTTAGCACCATAAACTGTCAAGTCTTAACATTTCCTGTAGTATGAAGGTTCTAAGTTCATTTTTAAAAAAGTTATTAACATTTATAAAAAAACTGAAATTTCTGACTTATTTTCCAACTCTATAATAAGCAACAAATAAAAACATTTAAAATGGGCAATTTTTAAGGTTTTTATATGATTTTGAATTTCTGTCGTTTGTCTCTCTGGAATAATGTCACAAACAAGATATTTTTTTTGCTTATTACCCTATCCTAATATCCTGAATCAGCAAGTCAAATTTATATAAATTTGGCAAAAGTTTTGGACTCACTTTTTGTAGATAACTCTTCTGTAGACATTAAAAGGTGGCAAGTCCTAAGCTGTCCCTATCTATTTTAAGTTATAGTCGGTATATGCGAGAACAGACAGTTTGGCTGCAGATAACATTTTCCTTTTCTGACTCATCTTCAATTTTTCGAATCATTAACACAGAATATTGTCATTACGTATCACCAAAACTTGATTCTAAAATAGACTCCCAAAAATAAACTATTTTAGTTACCAGCTGCTTTTTTTAATTGAACAAATACCAGCTCCCCATTCAAGGTCATACAATTTTATTAGATTGCTTGTTGATGTTTATAAACAAGTAATCAAAATTGATGATATAACAGACGGGTTTACTTATATTATACCAAGAATTGGAGGTATATGTATGTTTAAGGATAAAAATAATTGGCTGAATGAGAATAGCTCGATTACGAATTATCGCTTTATAAAAAGTTTAAATTAGTATATAATTGTCTGAGAAAATTACAGATGAATTACTGTAATAAATGCGGAAATCTTTGCAAATAATTTTAATGGCTGTAATAAATTAGAACTAAAATGATAATTTTACCTTATTTTTTAATAATACTATGTTAACAGTATTAACTATTTTGCTTAAAGGATATAAAGCTTTTCTTATGTAAATCTTGTATTTGTTCCCTAATGTAAACGAAATCTAGGACTTCACATGCTTTTTATTGACTTTAAACGGGCGTATGACTCTATTGATTTAGTCTTGCAAAGTTTAAGAATTTCATAAAAGATAATAAGTAAACTGAAGATTTTACTAACAAATAAAAACAATCGAGTGGTCATAAAAGGAAGTACATTTCGCACCTCAGCAACAACACTGTCATAAGTCAAAAATTTCCATTTTGAGTAAATCGGGTATAAAGATTATCCTTATTACTGTATAACATTCGATTATTTCTATAAATTGAGTGATAATGTTGTTACTTTTACTTCAATAAAATTAATTTAGGTTGTTTTATCAATCAGTATTCTATATTGTAGAAATTTGAAACTATATAGCATATTAATTATTAACAAATGTGTCTGTATTGCTGAAGACCCAAATGTGTATTATAACAATATGCCACTGTTGCTGATCATAGTGGTTATGAATTGCACAGAAGTTGCGGTTTAACGTGAAAATTGTGATAGCTTACAATAATTGTTAAGACATTTTAATACATTTATTTAAAAAAAAATACCACACAAAGGTAATTACATACGCACATAAAGTAAATTTGCTTATTAGCTATCACAAAACAATCGTTACAAACATCTACCTATTTAGATTTTTAACATTAATTTTAAAGTAACTACTGGTTTCTGATGCTTTTCTTTGATGAATGTTGCATGTTACTCTTGTACAATTTGAGAGGAGGGTCTATTTTGCATCCGTAAGATCGATATAAGTCATGATATTTTAAAATGATGTGATTTTTGTTGCATAAGAAGCTCAAGGCATCTAATTTATTTTGACCAAGTTTCAGTGGTGCGTTATAGAGCTGTTTTATCATCATTTATCATGAGTTAAGCAAACGGAATTTCTCCTGTTTGTGTTCCGAATTAAAATTTTTTTGAAGTTGCTATTACTGTAGGAAGTTTTGTAATAAATGGTAAACAGTTCATCTTTAAATACTTCTAATCCTACAATATTGGACCACAAAACTTTTTCTCCATCAGAATTTAAAACAAAAAGTTCATTTCTATAATTTTGCATGGAGTACCAGTTTTTTTGCATTAGAAATTACAGGAATCTACTGCGAAGGAGTGTAAATGGGACCAGATCTTAGCACACGTTTCTTCTGTTTTTCAATCAGGGAGTGCATGTTGTCCCCTTCATTTTACATATGACCAACAACCAAAAACTTTAAGTGATCGAAGGAATATCGAGTTTGCTTACTGTATAAAGAAGTAACGAGGTTATAAATTTGTTTTTGTTTTTACCATAGCAATTCTCGTAGTATAACACAACACGAAGGCCTTTAGAGTATTCATTTTTAAGAAATGAGTGTAATCATGATCCTATCTCGTTAGATCCACGGTTACCTTCTCTTTCGTGCCAAACGTAGCAGAAACCATTCAATAATCTTAAGTCAAATACAGTAAATTAATACGTACTTAATTTTGATTTATAGTAAAAGGAGTTGATGTCCCCACAAGGTGCCTGGAGAACTGCCTGTAAATCAAAACAGACAGTTATACACTCACGTGCTTTGCTTCTTGGCTTATCTTTATCTTTTTTAATTAGTGACAGATATTTTTCCTTTAAATGACGATCATATTCCTGTAAATGGACCTTACTCTTCGCATTTTTATACTCTTCACACGTACCGCACTGATCTTTCTTAGGATCGAAAAATGAGATATTAAATTCATTTCCAAAAATTCATGAAAACATGGAGAACATTTCCATAACTTTTATTTTCTTCCACACAAATTGTTTTATAATCTCTATAGATGTCAGCTATTTGCTGACAGCTATCTCTATAGATGTACTTTGACTGATCAGTTATTTTTCTACGACAAATTTACAAAAAACACATTTTTAACAAACAGAAAACGTACCACAATGTGGCTTTCAGAATAATGCGAAAGTTGTCATGATAGTAGTGTAGCACACTTAATTTGAAAAAAAGTATATCTAAATATTACGGCAACACTGTCATAAGTGAGTTGTTACACTGTCGCTGAATACAGTTCTACAAAAATAGTTATGGCTATAATCATCGAGCAAAAAGACAAAAGAGGGAATCTAATCGTTATGAAAAGGAGACCAAAGAAGTGGCCTCTGATGGCGGACATATCCGGAAATGCGAATGCGCCAAATTTAAATTTCATGACACTTCACAATAATCATACAGTGGTGTAGGGGTAATATAGCAATATTAATATAACATAATATTAATACATAATACACTTAAAATACTTTTTTTTAAACTAGGACACAATAAAGTTTTAATTAAATAATAACAATAATAGTCTAAAATGTGAAGCAATTGTTAAAAAACTTTAATAGAAAATACAAATAATCTTTCATGTGACAGTTGGGACAAACAATACCATCAGAAATAACATAACCTAACTAAATTTGATTTCTTAAACAAGGAAAGAGTCTCTCTTTCCTTGTTTAATGTGGCCTCTAAAGTTGGCACTTCCTGTCTAACAATATTTTTGCCCCCACTACCTTTACATTCCCTCTTTGGTCTTTTTGCTCGATGGCTATAATAGACATAAGTCGCCATCTAGCGCTTGTATGACAAAATATCTTTTCGACAGTGATGCTGACAAAAGTTTAACAAAACCAAAATACCCATCTAATGCAACAAAAATAAAAAGTACTGAATTTCGACTTGTGACAGTGTTGTTGCCGATATGCGATTTATGTCAAATCAGTTTTTGGTTAAAAAAGAATTAAGACACGTGGATCCGCTTCTACTGATTTATTTAACTTTGTCTTGGAGGCACTAATAAGAGAAAGAAATTTAATCTCATAATTTAATAATTTAAATTAATAAGAAATTTGTATGCAGATGACATCGTCCTCTTAACAAGAACACAAAAACAGTGATGGATTCGACCGTTACATAATGGAAATTCATTATATCTAACAATGAAACTCTTGTTTTCAACACTTCCATAAAATGTATTATAATTTATTATCACTAACTGAATAAGTTAAGAAGAGGAAAACTGTTCGTCTCAATTTGGTCTTTCAGAATTATATCTGTATTTTTTAATTTTTAATTACCATTGATTCTAATAAAGATAGCTTAAGGTCTTTATTTTAAATGTGAATAATTTGACATTGGTTATTAGAATCTGTTTTTCTATCATTGAAAGCCCTTTTGTGTTCTGCTATACGTTTATTAAAAGTTCTACCAGTTTGACCGATGTAAGTTTTTGGGCAGTTGCCACATGTTAGTTTGTATACACCACTGTGTAAGTGCTCTTTTCTTTGGCTCTTGTTGTTCTTAATACATTTGTTTAAGTTTTTATTTGTTTTGAAAGCTGGTGATATTCCTTTTTTTTATGTTTGGCTATTTTTGTTGGTAAGGTAGTGTTATTTTTTTTCCTGCGATGGAAATACTAATATCAGAGCTTTTAAAACGAAAATTACATAAGAAATTCATCAAAACATTATATCATTTTAAACATAATAAACATAAAGGATTGTGAGCAAAGACTTTCTTTTATACATTATTTAAATGAATACATTTTTGGGTTATTGAACTAAGGCAAATGTACATTATTTTTTATGATATTTTTGTAACATTATCATTGAAAGCTGTGGGAAGGCGTCAATTTGTTAATTATCTTAAATAGGATCGCATGCCAAGTACTACATCATTGGAAAACTATTTTCTAACTTAGTATGTTCCTATATTTTCGTTCGATTCTATGTTTTTTACCCTTTTAAAATGTTCACACATTGTCTTTAATGACACCCAAAACAGACAAAAACCAGCCGTTTTTATTATTGAACTAAAAAAGAAAATGCTTGATAAGCAGTTGGACGTCTCTAATTTTATTTTTGCTGATGACCATAAATTGACTTTTTGATATGTTTACTTGTAGTCCAAATCATTCACTTACTTCTTTTACTTTTTTTATTAGTTGCTGTAAACTGTTTAAACTGTCTGCAAAAATAACGGTGACATCTACATAGCGGATGTTGTTTAGGCGTTCTCCATTTAAAAGAATTCCATGTTCGCAATTTTCCAAGGCTTCACTAAATATTTTCTCTGAATATAGGTTTAGTACGCCATTTTATGTCATTTTTTACGGTAGTTTTATCCCAGTTTTAGTAATCTAATCTAAAATATAGGTTGTCATTCAAAGAGTTTAATGTCACATCTACCGAGATTTTTAATAAAAAGTGACATCTCTGATTTTTTTCCTGTACCCTTTAATTAAGAATGTATATATGTATTAGTGAAAGTATAGGTTGATGGGCCACCAATTGAGGCCACAATGAGAGGACACCGCTTTAGATGGTAGATCATGATCATGATTAGGAGAAGAAATTAGACATCGAATAAACCAAGGCTTTTAGATTTGGTTAGATCCCTTTGATTCAATTTTATAGGACATTTACAATTTACCAAGAAAATCCAATCTTGATCAAGCAGATATTGAGTCATTACAGAAATTAAAAAATTAAAAAACCAGCTCTAGCTATTAAATAAATTCAAATAGATCCTCAGTGTATTTTTGATCAACGTTATAATCAATCAAAATACTCATGTACGAAAAATTGTACATGCAACTAACTAAAGACATTACACCTGACACCTTAGGGTAAATGGGTTTCGGATTATATATATATATATATATATATATATATATATATATATATATATATATATATATATTAAAAAATAAAATATGTCAGATACAGGAAAGCTTTATAAACTAAGGAGTTTCTAGGAAGGAATTTCCCATATACTAGTATTATGGACTCACATTGGCAACCTTTTCATCACAATAAATGTTATATTATGACAGTTAATTGTTTTAGTACTACTGGACCCATGTCCAATATTTAATTTCTTTACTGACAGTTTTTTTACACAAAAAACGTGACGTGCTAATTAGCAAAGTATTAAAAAAAAACTGTAATCACAATCCGTTGATTACGAAGCCATCAACCCACTAAGAATTTTTACAGTCCCGAACAATGGGCAATAAAAGTCACAAAAGAATTAAACCAAAAAAAAAACACTTGAATAGGGAATAAATATTGATTACGAAAGTTTTCAAGTTGGAAGCAACGCTTGATACAAATTTCAAGAGTTCGTGAAAGAATTCCTTAATTCAGAATTGTGTAATGTCGGCGGCTGTTTAATTATAATAGGGCAAAAAGGTAGTTTTGTGCTGTATAAGGCTGTAACAATGCACCTGAAAGTTGATACTGAACCGTTGATAATCTGTTAAAGATATGTTAATTACATTTACTCATGTAAAACAATTAATTAAAGAAAGATAAAAATGATTAAAACGCTACAAACAAATTATATGCAATTTTGCTCTTTAAATAGTCCTAATTTTAATAAAGAAAAGAAAAAAAGCTTACCTGAAATAAACGTCAACCAAAACACAAGGGCATACCATAATTAGAAGATAATTAGAAACGAAACACATTAAGTTGTAAGAAAAATAAAAAATGATCACTGGGAACGCCTTTCGAAAGAAATGAAACATGATTTTTTCGGTCTGCAAAAGTAAATATGGCGCTTTATAAGAGTATAAAGAACGGAGGTAAAGGAACTAATAGAACCAAAACACATAGAAAAGGATACGTGGATTGACTACTTAAAAAAGCTATATGCAGAGGAAGAACAAACGACGCTAGAACCGGAAACACCAGAAATTACCACAAATGAAGAATTAATATAAATGTACAGGAAGTTCGGAAAATACTTAAAAACCCGAAGAACAGAAAAGCAACAGGTAAAGATGGGATACCAAACGAATGACTAAAATATTGTAGAGCAGCAATGATAGAACAATTAACAACATTAATTAATAAAATTATAAAACACAATAAAATATCGGAAGAATGCCCAACCCTAAAACTTACAACTAAAATCTTACAAGTGCTAATAAATCAGAGGATAAGTTTAGCACATGAACAATAGGGTTTTCGTAGTGGAAGATCATATACAGATGCAATATTCGTTATAAAGCAAATTATTGAAAAATTACTAGAGTATAATAGACCAGCATTTCTGTGTATGATTGACCTAAACAAAGTGTTTGACAGAGTAAGACTCAAATATGTAATCCATCTTCTGTATATTAGAGAAGTTCCCCTAAATATTATAAAAACTATCGAAAACATCTACCAAAACAACAAAATGGAAGTTAGAATAGATGGACAACATATAGAACTTATATAAATAGGCAGCGGAATAAGACAAGGGAATTCATTGAACCCCATGCTCTTCAATTTAAACGTGGATGAAATCATCAAAAGCATTAACAAAGAAAGAGGATACAGAATGGGAAACAAAGAAATAAACATACTCTGTTACGCAGACGATGCAATATTGATAGCCCAAGATGAAGATATGAATATAGTCTGGAAAGACTGTCGACAGCTTTAACATAAGAACAAAAGAATTTAATATGACAATCTCATCTTAGAAAACTAAAACAATAGTAAGTCAGCAAAGAACCAACCAGCTGTAAAATAGAAAGTGATGGCATCAGTATTGAACAAGCAATGGAAATAAAATACCTGGGAATTACAATGTCTAGCTATGGAGACCTGGACAAAGAAGTGAGAGATCAAGTACAAAAACCAAATAGACTGGCAGGATGCCTTAATAACACTATATGGCGAAATAGACACATTAACACTGAGATGAAGTCAATAATTTATAAAGCTAGTGTAAGACCAATAATGACATATGCCTCAGAAACAAGGCCCGACAGAGCTACAATGTCCGCCAATGAATGAATTAGTACGAAATCTATGTTCGTCAAAGTACACTTTCCAAAATTAAGATGTAGGTATAAGAATTTGCTATTGTCTTTAACACAATATGTACTTGTCATGTTTGTCTTATTTATCGTTCACTGTCATATAAACTTTCTCTGTTATTAAAATGGTTTGTTTAACATAAGTGAGTAAAAGTGTTTATAGTTAAGTAATATTTACTCTCATACAAAAATACTGTCCCCAAACATAGCTTTAACCTCGAGAGTACTCTTTAATAAATACTGGAAACATTGACTAAAATAGATGAGCGGATTACTCGATTAGAATATAGCACAAAAATAGCTATTCCTAAGAACTTTAATGCCAGATAGTCTGAGGATAATGGACTGGAATGCAAATGGATTACTGCAACATCAAAAAAATTGCAGACTGTCCAAGACATTGAAAACTTTGACATTTGTCTAATTTCTGAAACACTCTTTACAAATGAAACCTACATTAGCTTTAAAGCATATAAAGTATTTCATACTTTACATCCTGATAATACAACCAGAGGTGGTAGTGCTATCATAATAAAAAAATATCAGAAATCATCAAGAAATAAGCCCAAAATAGAAATGTGTCAAGCCTTTTGACAAAATCTTTTCAGCTTATCGTTACTGCTGTCTACTCTCCACCAAAACATAACCTAAAAAAGATCATTATCTATAGAATTTGCACACCCATTGGAGTCTAGGTTAATCACAACCAAGGGAAATGAACTCTTGCAGGCAGTTATGCAATTAAAATGCAAACACTTTAACAGGTAAACAGGCATATTGACCTACTGATCCCAAAAATATCACAGTAAGTGATACTGTTATTCAATGTCAGCTACCTCCTAAACCAACTAATAGATTAAAAGATTGACGGAGTTCAATTGAAAAAAGCAATCAACTTGAAACTTTTATTAAAAACTAAACATGAACTTGATGAAGAAACCGAATCTTTTGTTAAAACAAATTCAGCAATCTGCTTGAAATAACTCACCTGAATTAATCCATAGAGGTCAAGGTAATAATTAGCTTACGATATTAGAAAACTTATCGTTGAGAAAAAAAAACTCAGAATGATCTGGCAGAGCTCTAGAGATCTATCTGATAAAATCAAACTGAATAATGCTGTCTCCACTGGCTGAGATACTGTACCATATGGACGGCTTCATGTAGGAATTTTCCCACAAGAGTCTTCATTTGATCTTCCCATCGTGTTGGAGATCTTCCTTCTGGTCTTCTCTTTGTACCTTTTTGTCTACTACCAATAGTTCCATGGTCCTCATTCTTCTAGCTATGTGGCCTTAGTAATTTGGGTATGCTCATTTTACTTTTTTTAATAGCCTATCTTTTATATGAAGCTCTTTCAGAATTGACAGATTGGTTCTATGTTCTGTCCAGGACACGCGTAGAATTCTTTTATAGACCCACATTTCGAAGTCTTAGATCATACTTCTATCGATTTTTTTTTGAGAGTCCATGTTTTAGCTGCAAATGTAGCAATGGAAAAAATACTAGCATTGACCAACCTGAGCTTAGTATTCCTACAGCAAAATTTTTGTATAAACAGATTTTAAACCCTATATGGACATATGGCATCCAGATGTGGCGTTGTACTAGTAAGAGTAATTTAGACGTGTGCGTTTCTACCAACCCGACACCTCGGACGACGGCTCTTCACCTCCCGATTCCTACCCATTAGTCGCCTCTTACGACAGGCAGGGCTTTCTGACCCCGGCCGTATTCTTATCTCCGCGAGCCGGAAGGAGGGTACTATAGGAACAGTGACCTCCATAGGCACCTAGAGATGGACCATTGAAAATTTTAAGAGTCACGAACAACGACTTCCTCAACACATCAATGTTGACGCCATCCAGTTCTTTGATAACACGGATCTGGCTAGAAGACTCAAGAGACAGAAACTCTTCGAGGTGAATCAAGTGAAAAGTACAGTATAGTGCAAGTGATGGTACAGGTTATTATTTTTGCAATAAATTAACAGAACTTGGTCTTAAGTTTTGAGTAATAATTTAGGTTAGAAAAAAGTTGCTCATTGATCACATTGTTTGATTAGATTGTAACGTTCTTACGTATCTTATTGGTGATTATTAAATAAAAAAATGGAGGGAATATTGGTCCTAGTTTGAAAGTCTCAGAAAAATGTTGACAAAACTTTGATAATACAGTCCCCAGTAAAAATATAATATTAGCTCTGGTTGAAAAATTTCGTTACACTGATAGTTAATGCAAAGGTTCCTCTGGCAGTCGAAGAACAGTTGTTACTAAAAACGTACCGAGTGTGGGTGCGAGTGATGGTTATCAATGATTTGCATTGAATTATTAGGAAAAGATAAATTGATTATCATATCTTAGTATTACACTGTTATTATCAGAACGATTAGATATGTTTCGAACTTCCTTTAAACCAAATGCAAATATAACACAACGAAATAATGCAGGCAAGTTTTTAGGAATGATTGTAAGTTGTCTGTGCACCAAACTAGCCCTTTCTTTCAGAGATCACAACGAAAGCAAGTCATCTAAAAATAAAATTCTGATTTTTATTTTTATTTCTTCTGCGTGCTCCATTTTCTAATTTGGGTTTAAATTGTCGGTGCTATTGCGAATATTCACTCACTTTGATAATAATGGATTCTGTTTATTTTTACCTGCAGCATGTTTATTAAATTTATACGATCTAGTAGCAAGAATTTTCAGTATATTTTATAATTGTATATAGACGCAATCATCACGTTGCAGGCGTATAGATTGAAATTCTCACTTCGCTGAACAATGTTTTTAACATTTGAACGAAAGAATTATCACTCGCTGCAAAATATTTATAGAAAACTAGCTTGTTAATAAGGCAGCTTGAATAAAAACAGATTGCTGCAAAACGCAGGAAGTAAATTGGTATATTTTTTTAGTAGAATTTCTTGGGCTTCAGTTCATATTAATTGTTTGCTATGATACTATGATAATTTTTATTTACTTTTTTTTTGGCGTTTCGGCAGGATATCCATGCTTTTTTCAATAAATATTACTAAATAAATAAATAAATTCAATAATTTCCACCAAAAACGAAAATTAACATTAGAAGTTGAAAAAAAATGTCAAATTATTTTCTAGACTTGACTTTACATAAAGAAAATCTATCTATATAAAAGGCAAGGACGACAAGTCACACTGTTTGTCCAGTATGGTAACTACGCCGCCCAGGAAAGAAATCTGAACTACCAACTGACATTTCAATTATCTGAGTCAATCATATTTTGTAAAATTGAAATAATACATTTAACTAATAATACTAATAATATTAATTACATGATGATTTGAATGATGATGATTTGAAATCAATGGCCGCCACTCGAAACTACCTAGATCAGATGCTAAAAACTGTAGAAACTTTCTCAAATTATATCAGTATGCATTTTGGACTAGACAAGTGCCTTATACTAAATATAATCAGAGGAAAGGTTCAGCCCAGAGGTTTCGATATTCAAGATGGCCAAAATATCGAGACATTGAGTAAAAATAATAAGTACAAATATCTTGGAGTAAAGCAAGCGCGGAAAATTGACCATAAAGAAATGAAAACCGAACCAACTTCCGAGTTTGTACCAAGGGTAAGACAACTAAATCGGTCATATCTTAATAGTAAAAATTGGTTTAATGCATTAAATACATACGCCTGTTCTGCGCTGAGCTACTCATTTGGTATTATAAAGTGGTCAAAAACGGATATAGAAAGTCTTCAGCGGAAAATAAGAACACTTCTCACAAATGCGCAAAAACACCATCCACGCAGTGTAGTAGAGAGAACAACATTATCGCGATATCAAGTAGCATAAACTGGATAAACAGGTTGCTAATTTACGAACTTATCTACTAGCAGGCTTAGACATCTACCTTACATTGAACAATTTGTGCAGTAGATAATACAACAGTGCTTAAACTGAGGGAACAATAAATGCGCGTAAACCACCTGACTTAGCAAGAAAAAATGCACACCTGGATGAGTAAACCTCTACATGGGTGACATCTCAATGAGATAAGACAAGAATATGTCGACAATACAACGTCGAACTATTGGTTGACACAAAAAAAGATGTTTCCCGAGACTGAAATATATTGTTAAAGTCCAAAATGACAAATGCCGTTATGGATGTCAAGCCCAAGAAACCATCCAACATCTTAGCGGAGGCTGCCAGGCGTTTGCCGGAACTGATTGTAAAAAACGCCATGACTCGGTAGGAAAAATTATCCATCAAGAACTAGCTGACAAACTGGGACTTCTCCAAACCTACCATCTTCCTTATTATCAATACGTCCCTGACAGAATGCTTGAAAATGACAACTACAAGCTACAGTGGCACATAATAGACCGGATCTCATACTAGTTAAGAACCTTACTAGGCAAACAACAATTATTGATGTGGAGATACCTAACACCAATAATTTGCATGTTGCAAATACAACGAAAAGATCGCGAAAAACAGAGATCTAGAAACACAAATTAGGAGACAATGAAGAATGGAAAGTACCCAGACAGTACCTATTATGCTATTTACTACTGGTGTTATTTCCAAAAACCTCCTAGAGAACATAAGACAACTGATGTCCAGATGTGCACTAAAATTTTTGGCAGATATCCAGCATACCAAGTCGCCTAGGGCTCGATACACGGAAAGAGTCCTACCACAGCTCAATCCTTTTGATATCGTAGGTATCTGGGATGAGTGAATTTTCCCCTTAGTGGGAGTGTGAGCCGTATGGCTTAATCTGGTTAATTACATATTGTGCGAAGATGCAGGTGTGTTTATCCTTACACCTTGTCCTGATGACTTTGTTTCGCGCACCAGTCATAAGTTGCTGGTTTTTCCCTTGGGGAACAAGTTTTGTCCTTAGGGAAATAGGTTCACTTTTCTATACTTTTTTGAAGGACCAACCAGAAAACTGGGACAAATGAAAGTTTCGCAAAGGATATTTTAACAATTGTGTTAAACATGTCAACAAATAATAAGATGTTATTACCGTTTATTTATTTCACAAGACCTGCAGATAATTTTGTTTAGTCTGAGAGGACCAAACGAAATTAATTAATCTTTTTCGAACAAAAGGGATTTACAAAGTTTCCATGTTTTATTTGTAAATGGGACAGTAGAGCAAGAGATAAACACTGGTCCACAAAACAATGGGCCATAAATATTTTAACACCTGGCGAGAAATACATTTTGTATAAAACTTTGGCAGATCCAAAAAAGCTCCTCTTTCCACCTCTATACTTAATGATCCTCTTTCCACCTTAAGTTAGGACTAATGAAACAGTTTGTCAAGGCCCTGCCTAAAGATGGAGAATGTTTCAAGTACTTTATACAATACAATACAAGTTTCGAGTGGAAAGTTTCTCCATCTATCAGAGGCCAAATTGAAAGAAGGTGTTTTTGTTTCACCAGATATTCGTAAAATGATGTTCGAGATGACTACTACGGAAAAAGAAGCTTGGATTGCATTCAAAAAAGGTGTAACCAAGTTTTTAGGTAATGTGAAAGACCCTAACTACGAGCTTATAGTAGCAAATTTATTAGATAAGTTTTAGGACCAGGAACGAACGAGGCACACGCTTTGTTGAATTTTGTTAAGGAAACAACCTGGTGATTCTTAACACATGGTTTAAATTACCTAAAAGATGTCTATATACGTGGAGGTCTCCTCAAGATTGCGAAGGAAATATTGTGAGGAACCAAATCGACTACATTACAATTAACAAAAGGTTCCGTAATGGTATTCTAAATGTAAAAACGTACCCAAGCTGTGACATAAATTCAGAACACAATCCTGTAGTCACAACCATCCGATTAAAACTTAAAAGAGTAGACAAGGCTAAACCCAGTCAGAGAATAGCATGGAATAGTACTAACCAAGGACAGCAACAGAAGTATGAAGACATGGTAGACACGCAGTTAGAGTCTAAGACAACAGCTCCCACTAAGGAGAGGACAATAAAAGAAAACATTGAAGACATGTGGGGGAAAATTAAAAATACTGTCTTGGAGGCAGCAGACCAGAGTATACAGAAAGAAAACCGTAAACATAGAAAACCATGGATGACAAACGAAATATTACAAATTATGGAGAGGAGACGGAAGGTAAAAAACAAAAACCTAACAAGATACAAAGAACTCAACAGGGAAATTGAGAAAAAAATAAATGTAGCTAATAAAGAGTGGATTAAAGAAAAATGTAAAGAGGTAGAAGATCTGCATATGATGCATAAATATAGAGAACTACACAGAAAGGGGAAAGAAGTAGCTGGAATATGGAAACCACCCAAACACTTATCGATTGTAACAAACAAGAAAAATTAAATGGAATTAAACCCTGAAAAACAGAAAGAAATATGGGAGCAATATCTTAAAGATTTGTTTGGTGATCAGAGAACAGAAGAGCCCCCACAAATAGATACAGATGAAAAATTAAACAGTCTCCGAAGAAGTTTTGCAGGCAATAAAAGACGCTAAGAACAACAAGGCACCCGGCGAAGACCTAATAACAGCCGAACATTTTAAACACCTAAGTGATAATGCTGTCAGGAAATTAACATCCCTCTACAACATTATATATGAACATGGCATAATACCGCATGACTGGCTAACATCCACATATATAGCTCTTCCTAAAAAACAAAAAGCAAGGAAATGTGAAGACCATCGAACTGTATCCCTAATGAGTCATGCCGCTAAGATTTTTATGCTAATAATTTATAACTGATTGATAATTGATAACTGACAAATAAGTGTGAAGAATACCTGAGTCGTTCTCAATATGGCTTTAGAAAGGGTACAGGCACTAGAGACGCAATTATGGGATTGACACTGATGGCAGAAAGGTATCCTGAGGTTCAAAAAGGCTGTATGTGTGCTTTGTCGATTATAAAAAGGCCTTTGACCGCATCAAACACGGAAAATTGATCGAGGTGCTAAAAGAAGTAGGGTTGGACGGACACGACATAGCTATCATAAGTAATACATACTGGAACCACACATGATGCGTTCGAACAGAGAACGGAAACACCAAGTACATCAACATAGAACGAGGAGTGCGTCAAGGGTGCATTTTATCCCCCCTATTATTTAATGTATATGCCGAACATATAATTAGAGCTTCTCTTGAAGATCGCCCGGAAGGTGCCAGAGTCAATGGAATCATCCTTAACAATATAAGATATGCCGATGATTATCAGAAGAAAGTCACGGGCTGGGCTTGGACATTAACTTTTCCAAAACCAAAATTCTGGTATTCCACAAAAACCCCCATGAACAAGTTACACCTAATATACAAATAAATGGTATCACCCTTTAGAGTTCCCAAAGCTTCATATACCTGGGCCGAGAACTAACTAATCAACTAGACCGCTCAAAAGAAATTAGAAGACGCATTGAAATAGCAAGATCTGGTTTCATGAATATGCGTAAAATGCTCTGTAACTCCAAGCTATTAGTCTCAATAAGATTGAGAACACTAAAGTGTTATGTGTGGTCTCTATTACTGTATGGCTGTGAGACCTGGACATTAAAACAGTATGACGTCAACAAATTAAATTCATTTGAAATGTGGATGTACCGCCGAATGCTAAGAATAAGCTGGACCAGCAGAACTACGAATGAAGAAGTACTGAGAGCAATGAACACACGCCCTCATCTGGTCAATACTATCAAAATTAGAAAGACGTCATATCTAGGCCACATAATGCGCCATAGGGAATTTGAGCAGCTCCAGGTAATATTAGAAGGCAAGATTGAAGGTAAAAGGGGCATAGGACGGAAGAAAAAATCTTGGCTACGAAACATCAGAGATTGGACCCACACAAAAGGAAATGAATTAATTCATCAAGCCCAGAACAGATAGAAATTTGCCATATTGATCGCCAACCTCAACAGAGAAGGCACTTAGGAGGAGGAAAGATTTGGTATGTCTAGTGAGCCTTAAAATCCACTTTTTGCATAACCATCTTGACTTTTTTCCTGAAAATCTGGGTGATATCAGTGAAGAACAAGGCGAAAGATTCCATCAGGATATCAAGGTGATGGAGAAATGATACCAGGGACGTTGGAACACCAACATGATGGGTGATGACTGTTAATCACTTCATCGGGAACAACAGAGTGCCTCGCATAGGAGAAAAAGCTACTTGAGAAGTTTTACAGAAAAAAGAAAAAGAAAATTCAAAAGCATTGACTCCTGAAATGATTTTACAGACCTATACTATTACAAGATAAGAATTAGATAAAAGGTATTATTCTAATAATGTATCATTTTATTGTATTTCGGTATTTTGTCTTTTTTAAATTATTATAATGTAGAATAAACCAGTGTCATATTATGGGAAAAGTATCTAGCTAGTTAGATTTAATGATCCTCCTCCTACTCCTAAGTATATAAGAATCATTTAATATTATGAATTGCTGTTGTTTCGATTCCTGGAAATAGTAGGGGAGAAAGGGTAATACAGACTAAGTGTAAATAGTTGAAAAGATACGAAAACTGATAAAACCCAAAAAGAAATTTGAAAGAATGATACTAGAAAAATGCAAAAAGAGCGATTGCTGTATTAGGATAATCTGTCCAGTTTTATGTTTAACGTGAATTAATTATTGTTCTAGTTTACGCAATACCTTTCTTTATTTCTTTGCCTAAAACAACTCTTTATTATGAGTTTCGTTGAAATTCCAGACAAAACTTTATACGTTTAAAAAACGACCAAACGATTTCGTTTGCAGGTTGTCCTTAATGAGCGTTTATAAAGCAGTCATAAAACTAGAATTATATCGTGTAAACTAAAAATAGACTGTGGCGGATATAATTTTCATAATGAGCAGAATGTCGTTGTGTGTGGGTATAAACTCCATAAATAATTTGATTGCATGATACAAAATTTCAAACGTGAAGCTGGCACAGTCTAGGTAAATAACAAAAAATGTCTTATTCTCGATCTTTAATAAACGTCCAGTATAAGCTAAGGAAAATTTCTTAAGATGTAACTTCCCTAATACAATTGAGTAAAATTCTTTAAAAGAACTGTTTGTGAAATATACATTTTGTGTTTTCGGTACAAAAAATGATGATAACATGTATCATCAGCCACGTTTTACTTTTAATATTAATAATAATTTTGACAGTTTTAATTAGTGAAATTTAGTATTAAAGTAGCTTATGATCTCATCTGTCATTATTAAAATATAATTAAAATTATCTGACGATTTTATTGTAATGTAATGTCGTGATTATCTATTTATTTATTAGCATTATTATAATTATTGTCGATTTCGTAAAATTTTGTTGAACAAAAATTGGTCACTGTAGATTAGAGTCAACCTTTAATAAATCAAGCAAAAAAATCCAGTGAGGCCCAATATGTCTCTAGCATTAACAGTTACACTCCTGTAAGAGAAGTATCGAAGAAAATATGTAAAATTTCCGGCATAAAGAAGTCACTCTCAATATCTAGTCTGAAAGAATCCATCCATCCAATACCACTACAGCCCAAATCGGACCTTGGCCTCCTTCAACAGGCTTCTCCAATCATCTCGATTTACCGCTGTTCTTTTCCATGAACGCGTTCCCAGGCAGTTCCTGGCATCTTCATCGACTTCGTCTTCCCATCTCTTTTTAGGTCTTCCAACAGGTCTTTTTCCTGATCTAGTCTGAAAGAAGTAATCAAATTGTCACATCTCCGCTTGAAATTGTTAACATTAGCTAAAAGCTACAGGGAAATACCTTTCAATAAAAAATTCGACTTTATATTTCTGGAAAACAAATTACTAGAGGTCGAAAAGTCTGATCTTTCTCTTGAAAACTACAACATTTTATTAGATGCTCCTCTTACGATACATGAACTAAACAACTCACTTGATGATCTAAAAGAAACAAGTCCTGGGCCTGACGATATTCCAACTGTTTTCTTAAAATGCCTACCCTCGTCTGCTAAAAATTACATGCTTTAATTATTTAACTTCATCTGGCAACGACACCAGTACACATCAGTTTGGTCAAAATCTATCACTCTCCCATTTCTCAAAAGAAAAAAATCTATGTTATGTTGCTGATTCATTATGCCTTAAACCGCCAGCAATAGTTCTTTACCAACTTGCGTTGAAGACGAGACGATCAACAAAATTCGAGTGACGTAGAAAGCTCTAGAAGTTCAAATTGTACAGATTTTTTGAAGAACTGTCTAACGCTAACCTAACCTGAACTAAACGCAAGATCCTTCATCACATGTTGATAATGAAACAACAGCCACTAAGACTTGTGATTGTCATGTTGGCGGTCATCATGGCAATCTTCCTGGACCTCGCTTTCCAAATACAGTACGGTCGCGTTAATCCAAACCCCAAGGTCGTCCGAACGACGCGGTAGTTAGAACGGGCTCGCGCGACTCCCCCCTGCCTCCCCCACGATTAAATCGACATGAATCAACATGACGAACATCATTTTTTACTTTCCTTGCCCACTTACATATTATTTAGTTCTGTTAGTGATTTTGTATCACGATGGCTACACGTAAACACGTGACTTTGTCGAACACAAGACAAAGAACTAGCTACAGTTTCATTTCAAAACAGTTCTGTATTGGCAAATCTACCATTACCGACATTAAGAAGAACAAAAACAAGATCGAAAAGTCCGTCAGCGAAACGGAAAGTGGTACAGGGAAGAGAAAAAACATCAAAACCCCCGAATATCCAAAGGTAGAAAGTGCGTTGTTCATGTGGTTCCTATAACAGCGGAGAAAGCATGTCCCGGTGAGTGGTAAAATGTTATGTGAAAAAGCTCGTCATTTCGATCGTGAAATGTCACCAAAATCACCAAGCTTTTAGAGCATGTAAGGGTTGGTTGGACAACTTCAAACGACGTCATGGAGTTAGATATCTCAAAATTACTGGTGAGAAACTTTCGAGTAATGCCGACAGCATCGAACCCTTCCAACCTGCATTTGAAGAACTTGTGATTAAAAACAATTTGACACCTGAGCAAGTTTACAATTGGGCTTCGGGGACTCACAAACTTCGTTTGCTTGTTGTTGGGACGGCTAACAAGCCTCGTGCATTCAAATCTGCTGATCTTCCCGTATTGGTTTCAAAACTGAATTCGTCCCTGATGTTCGTCGTCATCTCGCACGTGTGAATCTCCCTCAGGAGGCAGTGTTGCTGCTGGACAACAGCCCTAGTCATCCATTCGCTGATGAACTTCGTAGTGAAGATGGTAAAATTTTTGCCATGTTCTTACCACCCAACACGATAGCTACGAATCAACCAATGGACCAGAATATCATCCAGAACACAAAACTACGCTATCGAAAAGATTTACTTTCCAACATTCTTGCTGAGGAGCAAAGTGGAACGTATCTGATAGTAGCTTTGAAGAAAGTTAATCTCAAGGACATCGTTTTCAATTTGGCAAATTGTTGGTCATCCATTTCACAACGTTTGATTTAACTTTCTTGGAAAAACTTGAGCCCAAACTTAGTGGCTGTTGACGACTCTTCATCCAACGAAAAAGACATCATATTAAACCCCCTTGTCGCTCAGCTGACTCAAGACAATACGACAATAATTACTGAATCTGAGGTTCGAGAATTTGCATCAGGTGGCTGTGACAAAGAAATTGACACCCAAGAAATACTCATGGATGAAGAAATTGTAAGGGCCATTTAAAATGAAGAAACGAAATAGGAGGATGTTGATGATGAACCACCTGCTTCAAAAACTTCTGCTGCTGAAGCTGTAAAATCCCTGAACATGGCTACTAGTTGGGCAGAAGACAATCTCGACAGCAGCGAGGAGATCATGATGCTGAGGCGGATAAGAGACAGCGTTTGATCAGCACGTCGAGACGGGCGTCCAGAAAAAAATTACAGATTTTTTTACTGCTCCCCATTGAAATTGATTTAGATAATATGTATTTATTAAATATATTGTATATATCTTTGTATAATATAATATTTTAATAATATAGATACAGCATTTTCAGTCATTTTCATTGTGTTTTTGCAGTTTTTTTCTCTCAATAAAAAGGACCTAAACCCTATTCATTCTACAAATTCCCAATCGTCAATAGAACCACGTGTAAGCCAAACAGGGTCGTACTGATGTACGACCTATGTATCATATCATTTTTAAAAATATTTACTTTTGAAACTGTTAGTGTAAGAATTTCTCGAAAATGAATCATTATATCACAATTAAACTAAACTCTAAAAAATAACACGACCAGTAAATAACTTACCAATAACTATAATATAAATATAACACAATATATTAATTTAAAAATCAACACGATACAATCTGAATTTAAAATGATGGCAAGTTGGGATCTGTAACATGAGAATCTGTCTAATAAATTATATTTAATAGCCTCTTGACGAATGAGACGGCGAATATCAACACGTGCTCATGTTTACTGATGGGAATTTGGTAAACGAATAAACTTTAGGTAATCCGAACGATGCGATCATCCGAACAACCCGTTTCCCCGATTCCGTTGGGAGTAACGCGACCGTAATGTATTTTTCCTTGCAGAAAGACTTGTAGGAGGGCATATCTGGTACCTCTCGATTTATCTAACTATACATTTTCGATTCTTTACTATCGTAAAAAACTATATAACCAAGTTTTAAGTTGTCAATTCAGTAGATTCATCTATATCTAGATCTTTCAGTTGTAAACTAAACATTTGCCCGTATAATCCATTTCGTGAGTATCGGTGTTTGTTTCTCATAATGTGGGCAAAATGTTCGCAATATTTCTCTGTGATAATGATTTCAATATTTTTACATTCTGTGCAAAATCTTGTATTTATTGATTCACTTCCTTAGGAAGCAGTAAAGATACGATTAATGGTTGTATCAAAACCTCAATAGAAGTTATATTAAGTTATATAGTTCTGAAATAATTGTAACGGTAATTAATTTCTAAGATCCATTATTGGTTTAACAAATTGAGTATTTCTACGTGTGAATTTCTGTTATTTTCACAGCGTATACAGTTAATTGTAGTGATAAAAATAATGAAATAAACGGTAAAATTTTTTTGGTACATAAAAAACCGGTTCAACTCTTCAAACTCGTGTATAATCAGTGGTATTGCGACTCATGTAAAAAAAATTAAAGAATGTTAAGAAATGAAGCAAATTGTATTAAGATGTCTGTATGAGGTGTTGGGTGGGTTTGAAAAATGATAATTGGTCCATACAAGATAAAGTATCGCCTCCGGTCCCTAAATTCCCGTAAATAAAAGCTAACCTCAACACGGATTATATTACCATTAACTCAGATTTACAGAGGCAATGCCGAAATGATTATAATTTTATAAAACGCAATAATTTTTACGAGTTCTTGATTATACAGTCTAAATTTCTAAGTTGGAAACCTCAAAGCATCTAGGTTAAGGAAAAAAACATCAAAATATGTCAAATTTGTAATGTAATTCTATCTTTATTTTTAATAACTGTTTATTGCCACTTATTTTTAATCTATATATGTATGTATCTGTATACACAAACAGATATTGAGAATGAAAAGCTATTAATGAATAAAAAATATTCGAAAGATAATGTTAATAAACTTTTAAGCACAAAGGATCATAAAGAAACTGGATTCTTCTTCATGTACCATGTCCTTTTTCTGCACATCACCTGGTGGTATGTTATACATAAACTCAAAGAGAAAAACTCGTCACTACGGAATTTAACATCACAAATTTTACATAAAAGTTTTTGATACCCATCATTCCATTAGGGAAAAACGTTGCCGTAATCTCCACTAATAATTGTTTGGGAAAAGTTGATTGAATTCCTTTCCTTGTACGGTACAATTGCAAATATTTTAGGACAATTGTTCTGATAACCCTTTTATATAAAGAAGAGACATATCATTCCTCTTTACCTCGATATTTTTTCTGTTATTCTTGTTATTGTAAAATTTATGTATTCGCAAGGAAAAAGTATTTTCGATGAGGTGATGTGGATATGAATTAGGAGTTAGTGCTTACCCAATATTTTTGGCAATTTTGCGAAAAAGTATATATAGCATATAGGAAATTTTCCACTCAAGTACTTGAAACATTCCCCATCTTTAGGCAGGGACTTGACAAACTGTTTCATTAAGCCTAACTTAAGGTGGAAGGAGGATCATTAAGTATAGAGGTGGAAAGAGGATCTTTTTTGGATCTACCAAAGTTTTATACAAAATATTTTTTTCGCCAGGTGTTAAAATATTTATGCCCCATTATTTATACATAAGATATGCTGATGGCACCGTCCTTCTGGCAGGAACACTAGAAGAACTTCAACACCTTGCTGAACAACTAAATATATATTGCAACGATTATGGACTAAAAATAAATTTGAAGAAAACCAAGTTCATGGTATTTACAAAAGCACAGAACATCAAAGTTAAGCTAGTACTAGATAATACAGAAATTGAACAAATATCTTCGTACAAATACCTTGGAGCATGTATCACAGAAGATACTGATCAGACAAAAGAAATAAGATGCCGCATTGAAATTGCACGGTCAACTTTTACTAGAATGCTATATTATATAATATATAATTATAATGTTATATTTTCTCTACCCTTTTGTATGGGGTTGAAGCTTGGACACTTAAAAAATCCAACAATAAAAACCTAGAAGCATTCGAAATGTATCCATGTATCCAATGATCCATCCATGATATTTTGAAAATATCATGGATGGATCGCAAAACAAACGAACAAGTTCTCGAACAACTAGGAAAACAATACAAAGTTTTAAATTCCATAAAAATCAGGAAATTGGAATACTTGGGGCACATCATGAGAGGTGAAAAATACGAACTACTAAGGAATATAATGCAGGGTAAAATCAAAGGCAGAAGAAGCGTAGGAAGACGTAAAATCTCGTGGCTACGCAATCTCCGTGAATGGTTTGGATGCAGTTCAATTGAACTATTCAGGCGTGTAACCAACAAAATTATAATTGCCAGAATGATTTCCAATCTCCGATAGAAGCGGAACTTGAAGAAGAAAAGGATTGTTTTGTGGACCAGTGTTTATCTCTTGCTCTACTCTCCCATTTACAAATAAAACATGGAAACTTTGTAAATCGATTTTGTTGACTAAGTAAAATGCAAACAACTTTTAAATCTCCACAGATCACCCAATTGTGATCTGAATAACTGATTTTCTGTAGAACTGTGTCAAGATTTTCATATGGACTGAATGAGCAATATTAAGTAAAGCGTAAATGTTCCCATTGTGTAAGAGTACATCTTTTAAACTTGTTTTTGAAGAGTCTATAAAAAGCCTCCAATCATCCTTATTATAGTCAATAACAAACTCATTCATTAGACCACCAATATCATGACAGTAGACCAAATCCCCTTCCTGCCTAAAAAACTGAGCAATCTGTTGATCTCTGTACCTCTATATGTAAATAGATGTACCAGACGACAAAAAATTCTTTTCTTTTACTTTTGAGCCAAGCAATTTTGATTTTTCCTTTGTTAAACCCAAATCTCTTACCAAATCATCTAACCCAGCTTGTGTAAACAACTGTGGTTGTAAATTTTCTAAACGACACTGAAATTCTCCACCACTTCCTGGAACACTTTCATCAGATTCTGATTCAACTAGTATTTAAAATGTCATCAATACGTAGAGGAACTGGCAGTTCAGGTCCATGCTCGACTGAACGGATATCAGACAGGAGGTTAGGATAAACAATCACTTTCTTAGTAAAACACTGAAAACTTTTGTTTTTAAAACTTTCACAAAATTTATTTTAAATTATTATCACTACAGCTGTTTCGGCCAGAGCGCCTTTCTCAAGTGACCTGGATTTTTGGAGTTATGTCTAGAAACATCGTCAGTACAAAAATAACAATCATTTGAATGATTTTTTTGCTCTCTCCATACCATTGGCACTGCAAATCCGAATTTTTTTTTTCTTTCTTCGGCCACTTTCTTAAATCCTCAACAAAAACATAACATACATTGTGAGTAGCCTTTGTCTTGGTCACCAATTTCCACACCAAAATATGCAAATACACCTTTTTTACAAAGTCAGTAATGTTCCTCTGGTGTTTTTTAAATATAAAATCACGCATATGTCACAAAATGTATTTGGACAGTTTTTACAACCGCGACTAGTCATACTTAAAAGCGTATGAGTTAAACACTGAAAAGTGAGGTTATGTTTATTACAGAACTATACAGCTGTTAATAAAGAGGAAGAAGAACAAGGAGTGTTGTACAATTCATTAACAGTGCCACCAATCAAGCAACAATAGATTTCTCTGCTCGTTAAACAAAATAAAATGTAATTATGCAATTTTAAATGTTAAATTGTGAAAAAAATGGTGGGTGATACAGCATTTTTAATATAATTTTCGGAGTTATTAGCACATTAAAATACATAAGACTGAGGTAATTTTATCAAAAAAGTTTTTTCATAGATGGCCTGTGTAATCATCCGCTTGTGCATTAATCTTATCTGCATATTATTACTATCTCCTTTATTCAAAGAATTAAAATTCATTACTTTATCAAAATTTAATAACCTCTCAGACCAAATAAAATTGCCTGTACATCTTGTGAAATTAATAAACAGTAATAACATCTTATTATTTGTTGACATGTTTAACACAATTTATTTGACATGATAAATGAGATTAGCTAATATATCAAGAAAATATTGGACGATAACCAACAAAATATTATATATTAAGCTAAAGTAAGTCGGACCATTCAATATGTGGAATGTATGTTAATACGAAAATTTTTAACAGAAACAATAGTTTTGTTTTTAAGTAACACCAATTGGAGGAATAATTTCGAAAATTGATACAGAAAGTGAATAAGAACTTTCGAGATATCTTAAAGTCTTTAAAGAATACATAGTAATCCATAGTAAGTAATAATTCAATATTCTTCTTCTCTTTCTTCTTCTTCTTCTTTTTATGTAGACATGACTCTGTCTGATTTTCAATGTGCCTCCAGTAAGTTCTCGTTCCATCGTTTTCGTGGTCTTCCTACTGATCGTCTTCCTATTGGGGAAACGTCTCTTGCCGTCTTTACTACTCTATTTGTCGTCGTATTATCGGCTTATATAATCGTATATATATATATATATATATATATATATATATATATATATATATATATATATATATATATTATATATATATATATATATATATATATATATATATATATATATATATATAGATGAAAACATAGTGATTTTTGTGTTTTAAGTTGGTGGGAAAATTATTCCCCTTGTCCAATTCCATAAAAAAAAACGCATAAGTTATGCCTCAGAAACATCTGAAACAAATTTCTGTTATATTTTAGCATTATGAATTCAAGAAGGGGATTATCAGAACGTGAATCCCTTGCTCTCGTAGAAGAAGATTGGTCTGATGTTAATCTCGACTCTGATGATGATGATGGCATTTTTATACCATCCCCATCTACATCTGTTTGTCATTCGTCAGGCATTCTCAATAGGTGTCCAAACCATTTTAAACTTCTTTCTATTCTGTCAATTACCGTTTCTGTAGCATGCTATTCTTTTTTCTATTAATTGTTGGAGTATAAACAAGTTATCAGTGCAAGATCTAAAAGGCGTAATTCTACTTTGGTCTTCGCTAATTAGATGTCTTACATCATCTTGTATTTTTCCATGTATTATCTTTCCAAACAATCTCCCGAAAGGAGGTAGGACAGTTAATCCTCTGTAGCACATAGGATCTTTCCGATTACCCTTTTTAAAGATTTACACTTAGTGAGCGGTTTGCCATTCTGATGGTACTTTAATTTGTTGGCAGCATTGATTCATTAGAAAAGTTATTCGTTCTATTAGGAGTGAACCTCCTGCTTTAAGTAACACCTATATTGCCAGGTCCTGGAGATCGCCCGTTTTTCATTTTAATTAACGCAGTACGGTCCTCGTTGTTCGTAGTATTAATGTTATTATTTGTTTGTCTCTCCATACTGTATTTCTGTCCCATATATTCCAATCTAGACTCATGTAGTACATTTTTATAGTAATTTTCCCACTTTTCTATAGGAATTAAGTTGCTTAAGGAGTTATGGGTGTTTTTATTTAGATTAGTGATAATTCTTTATGCTTCCGTAGTCTGAGAACCACCAATTAAATTTTCAACTTGCGTACATTCTTGTTCCCAGAACTTGTTTTTTGTTTCTTTTATTTGATTGCGTACTTCTCCGTTTTTGCTTTGATATATGACTCTATTGCTAGATGTTTTTTTTATATCCTTTCATAAATTTGTACAACAAATTACAATGTATTTAGCTTGCTCAAACAATAAACAATATCAAAAATACAATTACTTTGTACTTACCAAGGATTTTGGAGCCGATTCTCCAAAAAATTTGTAAAATTGTAATAAAAATCAACTTATAGCGACAAGCAATATCATAACCTACCAACATCTAATTGTCGATTGTAAACTAAAAATCAGATCCGTCGAATAACTGTCAGAATAGTTGGTGTATTTAATTAATAAAGTAAAGTGGGAAATATGTTCTCGTTGTTTTATTAAGGGTTAAGTTATTGAACAATACTTGTTATTTGGTAAATTGTGGTTGAAAAGCGGTTTGACGCACATATGTAAACGTACGGAATAAATCGTCGAGACCAGTTCTTTGGATACATACAAAACTTGCAAATGTATTAAAAACTGGTATTTCGTACATCAACAACAAAATAATATATAACATACTATAACGTTGTGTAGTATAAATTATGCGTTATATTTTCAGTCTTCGCTAGTACAAAATATGTCTTGGTGTATGCCGATAAACATTCAACGGTTGTCACTTTTTTATGCAACGTAAGTCAAACTAATTGACATGCTAGTTAGGCACATATTCGCTACATATGGCTATTTAAGTCAATAACTTTTCGAGTATCAATGATATAGAGAGTTTCTAACCTCATGTTGGTCACACTTTAGACATTTTTCATGTTTCGTGATCGACCTTAGAAACTGTTGTGAATTGATTTTGCATCATATTTCAGAAGTTTATTGGTTTTATTTTAGGTCACTTTAAAAAAAATATGAGACGGACGTAAACAGAGATCCAATTAATTAATAAAAGTTTATAAGAAATAAAACTTGCGGAATATTTAGTTTTGTTATATATTATGTATATGTATATATATAATATATATTATTATGAATTGCAAATTATGACCCTTATGATGTTTTTTAAACTTTAATTTGCCTTATGCTTAATTTTGCAAAACAAATACATTTCTCTTTATTAATTTTTAATCTCAGTGCTATTTTTTATCGTTAATTTTTCTACGTGGCTTCAAAGTTATATCTATACTACGGCATTTGAGGGAAATATGGGCAAAGGGAAAATAAACAAGAATAATTAAATTTGTGATAATAAATTATCAAACAATTTTTAAAAATTACTTTCAAATTATTACATCAAATAAATTTTTAATTAAACCAAACATATAGTCGGTTCGCTATATTTACGCGGTTTTCGGATTAACAAAATTATGCTAATGACACATTGATAACCAGTTGCAGTAAACGACTTCCCAGAAAATTAGGTAAAAACTGCATTAATGGTCATATTTTAAAATACATTAAAATAACATTAGGGTAGGTATAAATTTGTTACAATATTGCAGTTGATTTGATTCTTTGCCAGTGTTGACATTGTATGTTTGGTGAAAATATTTAAAAATGCCTAGACGTGTGTTAGATGTAGATAGTCTAATTTGTAGTGTACATAAGTATTTTACGGATGAAAAAAAAATGGCGGTCCTTTAAAATCGGTAATGTCTGTTCAACAACGCGTATGTGATGCTCTAGGAATTAGTGAAACCAAACTAAGAGGAGTATTACAAAATCGCAATAATGAACGGCTGAAAGAAGATCACCGAAAAACTCGCCTATCATTGAAAACGAAAGATATTCCAGATGGAAAAAAATTTGAAATTCGTGATACCATTTATCGAATGCGAGCCCACAAGGAACATGTGACCTTAAATACAATTCTCTCGGAATTAAAAGATAGAAAATTTGACGAAATTGGCAGAACAAGTCTATGGCAAGTGATACATAATTTGGGTTTCCAATTTCAAAAGGAGGATAACAGAAAAGCCCTTTGTGAAAGAAGTTCTGTTGTGCATAAAATAATTAACTTTCTAAGAAAATATTCTAAATTTAAAGGAAGAAAGGGCAAATTTTATATATTTAGACGAAACATGGATATTTTCTAGGGGTGCAACCAAGAGAATATGGCAAGATAATAACGTAAAGTCTATCAAACATACTGATGGAGAAGGGAAGCGACACATAATTTTACATGCAGGAGGGAAATCGGGTTTTATAGAAGGTGCTGATTTAATATTTTCATCTGAATCAAAATCAAGTGACTATCACGATAATATGAACACAGAAATGTTTGTAAAATGGTTACATGAAAAACTTCTCCCAGGTTTAAGTGAGCCCAGCGTAATTATTTTAGACAATGCACCTTACCATTCTGAAGTATTAAACAAAAGTCCAACGAATTCTTGGACTGTTAATAAAATTAAAGAATGGTTGACAAAGGAACATATACCATTTACACAACATATTTTAAAATCAGAATTATTACGCTTGGCAAATATCCACGCAAAACCAAAAACCTTTGTTGTGTATCAGATTATTGAAAGTTACGGTCATCAAGTTTTACGTCTGCCACCGTATCATTGCCAGTTTAATCCTATCGAATATATATGGGGAATAGCAAAACAATATTATGAGAACCATATTGGACCTAACGGTTATAGCGACGACGCAGTTCGGGAAACTTGGCGAAAGGCACTTTCAATTGTAACTCCAGAAGTGTGGTGCAACTGTATATTCAAGTGCGAGAAACTAATAGAAGATTGGTGGACTCGTGAAAATAAAATAAACGAAATAAGTCCAATCATAATAACAATTAATGGTGATGACAGTGATGATGATGACGATTATGATATTTTTGATGATAATGACTGATTTTCATTTTTGTTGGCAAGTTAAATTTTTTTATTTTTCATTAGAAATTCTCTCCATGGAACAAATATACATAAACCATATTTTCTGTGTGAAGTGTAATATAAAATTATTATTAGGTTTATATTAGCCACATTAGACTCCATTAATGAAGTAATTCTCCTTATTATACTGTCAATTATATAAAAGATTTTCCATTATTATTTAATTAAAAAAAGTTATGGATTATTTTTCATTTCATTTGACCAGTTGATATTTCCTCAAAGAGCAGGTAATTAAAACTGGGTACTTACAATAAAAATTTTAATCCGAAACCCGCGTAAATATAGCGAACCGACTATAACGTATGCTTTAATGCGTATAATTAAACTTAAAAATTCTCTAATGTTCATACACAAATTATCAATCCTTATTATGACTTGAACTCAAAAAGAAGATCTCTTAATTAAATTTTATATTTATTATGAAAACGAGTAGCTGAACAAAATGTTTAAAGAATGAAATTAGTTATGATATCGTTACGAGTGTGGTTGAAAGTCTTTTTTTATTGTATACCAGAATGACCTTTTATTTACACAATTGTTATATTGGCTCTTTTTCTCTTCCGACTGTACTCTGACCAACTACTGCTCGTATTCTTAGATGCTTCACACACCTCTGTTCTCCTCAGCTGGTGAACGTCTTTCACATACACTAACGCCGCTACAGTTTCTCCAAAACAACTCCTGAATAAACACTTATCCCACAGAAACACACTTTCTTACTAATCGAAAGAATTTTCACTTCACTGATTAACACTACATATTATATGCTACACCTGTTTTCCTTACTACAGGATATTAATTCGGCTTTAAACTGCTACCACTCCTTTGGCTTGTTCCACAGACACATCAAACACTATACACAATTTTTATTTACAAGCAACTCTGCTCACTTTTACTGCAGACTATGGAGCAACAAAACAACCAGCTTCTTCAGAACTTCAGAACACAGTAAACCACCACAATATCATCCACTCCATACCTTAAATTCCAACTAATCACATTCAATACTTTCTCAGTAAACAAACTCGCTGTCGTCATGACCTTATATCATTTGGTATTTCCAATTTCATGAATAATTTCTTTCTTTTTGTTTACAAGGTTCGGTATAACAATATAACTAAACATCAAGATTATTATTTACCCTCATCTTTTACTAAAAGCTTTCTCCTTACTTTCAAAATTCTGTGTATAAAAGATTTCTATTTTGTATTCAAAGAATTCCTATACCTGTGCCTTTGACATAATTGTTTATTAAAAACCGACTATTGCTATCATATCGATATATATCTGCTTTATCATAGCTTAAAAAACCCATTACTCATTCTTCTCTATTTAATTTTACAGAAATAATTTTCCTATTTATTTATTAAATCTAGTTTATTGGTCGATGAAATTAAATTTATATTATGATATTTTTCTTTAAATATTTTAGACTAATTCAAACCACAACAATATATATATATATATATATATATATATATATATATATATATATATATATATATATTAAACCGAGAGCTAAGATTAATACTATGACAAAAATTAATATTCTTATATTAATATAATATAATTATCTATAATATAATAATATTATCGGTCTTCCAAGCCCCCAGACACTACTACACTGATTACTAACCAAAGCTACGGAGCACAGAGGACGGTTTATTTATACCGTCGATGGTGACGTGGTTTGGGTGGAGGTTGTCGTTGGGTTAGCGTGGTAATTGGCGCGGTGATTGGCGCGGGAGTTGGCGCGGGGATTGTCGCGGGGTTTGGCGCGGGGATTGGCGCGGGGATTGGCGCGGGGATTGGCGCGGGGGTTGGCAGGAACGTTTCTGACGGTGTTGAACTAGAGCTGAAATATGTTCATAAATCCTACTTTGGATTATACGATTTGTTTGGCCTATATAGGATCGTGGGCAGTCTGCACAAGGAATTTCATATAGTCCGTGTTGTTTATTTGGAATGTTGTCTTTGATTTATCGGACAAGAGATGAAAGTTGTTGTTAAGGGGTAAATATTGTCTTTATTCCTCTTGATTTTAGAATTTTGTCCAGATGTCCAGATCGATCCACGACAGGAAAGTTGACGGCATCCTAAACATGCAGACTAACAGCAGGCTGTATGACGCCTACTCCAATTAAAAAACTCCATAGAGCCGCCGGCTTTATTCAAGTGCCCAGTATGGAGAAGACTGAACCGAATAAGAGCCGGGGTGGCACCAGTAAAAACTAATCTAATAAAGTAGAATATAAAGCTGTATGATATACAGTTGGACGGCCCACCTGCAAAGTACTTACTCGTCGAGGAGATGCCCAGTGATGCGAAATGCAAGTGGCCGATATGGAGAACACTGAACCAAAAAAGAACTGGGGTGGCACCAGTGAAAATTAATCTAATAAATTAGGATTGAAAGTTGTATGATATACTCCATTCGCTTAGCTCGGGCATATTTTGACAGATTCATTGTCGGAAACCTACAACACAACAATTGCTACTTCTCAGTATTAATAGCTCAAGTATCCTACTATTGCAGACTTCTTTCTTTAAAAAAAGAAGAATTATTCTAAATAGTGGAAGTGTATACTAAACCAATCAAATTTTGGGTAGTATATATTTAAAAAATATATATTAGTTGTTATAATTTAACATAACTATTTATTATATGGTGCAGATAAATAAATATTGATTGTCGGTAATTCGCACAGTTCTATTTTATTTACTATTTAGTTTGTTTACTATTAATATGGGCTATGAGTAAGTGTGCTTGGTTGTATAGTAATTTTCAGCCACTTCTAGTCAGTCAAAAAGTAATTAACTTCGCAAAAAAATAATTACTAAATTCACTAGACAGTTCGGACTGGGAATAGCGAACCGAGTATATCAAATTTGATTTAGGTGTAATGACTCTGAGGCCCATTATCGCAGGAGATCTGTCTGCTTCGAGAGTAGAAACAGCATCTAGGTTGATTAAACCGGTACCATTTCATTGTGCTTACTAAAACTAGCAATGCACATAAAACTCGCTTTTCTTCTATGGATGCGACACATGGACGAATAATACCAATAATGAACTGAACTAGAAGAACGATTATTAACATTCTCCATTCCCTGCCATGCAGAATACCAGCAACTATTGGTTATACTTAAGCGAAAATTAGGTGAGAAACAAAGCTTATATCGGAAAACCAATGAAAGAACAAAGGAGAAACGAACATCGCTTATTGATAAACATCTATAGGTTAAAATAACTCATAGTCTACAAATATGGCACAGGGGAGGAGAATTATTTTGTACAAATGGCTTATAGTATTTGTTATACGCATCAGTGGCTTACGTTTGTGTTATCGCCAAGTGATTTTTAAACCAAAATATACTGGTTGTTATTTTCTATAACTGCAGCACTATATTTACATCATAGAAGTATACTAAAATACAAAAGTACTAGTTATGGATTAATTTTCATTCTATTATTAGCACCACGGCAATTTTTTCAATTATGACTCTACCGACTAGGGTAAATTATCTGGCTAATTATTAAATGACTTTTTAATAATGATTATGGTTGTTACGTGTTCAGGATGAGATAGGTTAGTAGTTTTTTGTTTTAATTGTTTGTTCAGGGTTAAATGAGATATCATAAATATAACGTAAATGTTTTTATTTTCGGATATTTTCAATTTTAAGATGTTAAAAACATTGAGGAAAGATAATAAATAATAACTTTTATTATACGTGCAATAACTCGCTTATTTAAAGATATAAAAAGATTGAAATATGTAAAAAGGTTAAACAAAAACTATATTATCATCCCAGATCCCTTATTTATTTATATTCTCTCAAAATTTACCTACTTTCGCAAGCCATTCCAAACAACACTAATTTTTTGTTTCAAATTATCAAATTTTTATCTTTAACAATCTTGCGCTTTATTTTAAATACAAACGCTTATTTCCTGCAGAATTTGTGCATATTTCAAAGAATTCCTAAACGTGCAACGTGAATCATATATGATGTTATGCTAAGACGTTTCGAATTCACGATATTCATCATCATCAATAGCTGTTTTGAGTCTCTGATAAACATAGGCGTTGAGTAAATAGTTCTTTTGCTTCCTGTCTTGAGCACTTTGAATACAGTTGGTGTTAGATGCGCTTGATGTCGTCCGATCATATTGTGGGAGGACCTCCTCGATTACGATAAGCATCTACCTCTCTATTCTAAAATTTTCTTGGTCGAGTCTCCATCTCTGACTCTGCCCAGTTGTAATTTTTTTAACTGCGTTCGTAACACTTGTTTTTTTCCTATATTTACAAAAATGAAGAGAAATATGGACAGTTTTGTCCTGGTTTAATACCAAAATATAGTTTACAAGTAAAACAAGAAAAAGCAGATGGTATTAGAAAATTGATAGAAAAACATTATAATTTAAACTGGAAGAGTAAGAATTAAGCTATTCTCTCTTCTCGTTCTAAAACACGTTTTAGAACGAGACAACGTTGGAGAACATCCACCTGCAGACAAATTCATAAATAATTAGTTTACTTTCAACAACAATACTCGTAAAACAAACCGGCTCCCCTGTTTTCCTGTTTATCGACACGATATGAATAAATAAAAATGGTCACAAAAATTAATAGAAATATGGACCAGTTTTGTCCTGGTATAATACCAAAATATAGTTTACAAATAAAACAAGAAAAAGCAGATGATGTTAGAAAATTGATAGAAAAACATTATGATTTAAACTGGAAGATTATTATTGAAGAATTAAGCTATTTTAAACACGTTTTAGAACGAGACAATTTTGGAAAACATTAACCTGCAGATAAGTTCATAAATAATTTGTTTACTTTCAACAACAATGCTAGTAAAATAAACAGGTTCCCCTGTTTTCCTGTTTATTGACACGACATAAATAAATATATCAATGCTCCACCATATTTTGCTTGATCAATATATTGTTCGTCTGGCTTATTTGTTCCGTTTTTTGGTTTCTCTGTTGTATTAAATTCAACTCATTATCAGAATATGTCAATTTTTATAAAGTTCCATTAATATTATTTGTTTGTCGACTTTTTATCAGTTCTTCCATAATTTTTTGTCGATCACTATGAAGACTTGACTTTTTGCTCTTCTATCAATTGTATCGTATGTCATATTTCGTCGCCATTTAGATTCATCCGTATTATGAAGGCAGTTTGTGAGATTGACATGTTTAATTTCTTATTAAACCTATTAAGGGTTGTTATAATTGCTGTAAAACTTATTATTACAACAGTACAAAGATAAAAATACTGTAACATTCATTAAATCTTGTGCCTTATGGTTATGTGTTTACCAATTATGCAAAGATCGGCGATTATAAAAAATTGCTCTCGGGTAATAACTATCATGGGACAGTCGGTTCGGTAGTTGGTCATCGTAGCTGTAATAAATTTTCTTCAACGAGTAGCAGGTGCAGTGAAAGTCATGAAATCCGATTCGTTTTATATCAGATTGACGATTATAGAAAAAAAAGGTCTCGTTTCCATCACTGTTAAGAAGGTTGTCGATAAATCGCAGTTGTAGGCGAGGTTTTGTCTTAGAGAAATTTACAATTTCTGTATAATTTTATGTTTTCTGTAATTGTATTAGCCTATTTTAACAAGAAGTTATTTGAGAAGAAAATAAATATTTTTTATTAAGGAAAGAATTAGGAAACTCTAAAGAGTATGACAGATGAAACACATAAGGTAAATACATTGTTTATCACAAATTATATAATATTTAATTAACGATTTAATTAACAAGTTGCATTTTTACGCAAATTAAAAAAAACATAATGTCCTACGACCCTTAAAACCGGATTTAGCTTTGTTTTTTTCGAAAATTCACTGAGGCTTTGTTTCTAAACAAGAAGTAATTTAAAAAGAACGAATATTATAATGAGCCGTCTATGATGCTCCAAAGAAAAAAGGTTTAAAAGCGAAGCAATTTTACTGTTTCAAAAACTGAATTCATCAATTCAAATTTATAAAAGTCACAATATCTCTGGTTCTAATCAATGAAAATTGATATACTTTTTTAATTTGGGGGATCTAGTGATGTAGATCATAAAAATGCATTATATATTAACACTCACTTATATTCTAACACTCAAAATTTAACTAACTAGTACCATCTTGAGCCTAACGATAACGAATATAATGAAAGTTGTCATTTACTTAATTAACGTTTAATGTCTAATGTTTAATTAAGCTGACGTTTACTTGATATCTAAATATTTTTGTCTACTTGTTGTGGAAGTTTGGAGGTACTAATTAAAATAAACAAAAGACCATAAAAATTTAATGTTGGATTTTTTAGGAAAAGTGTCATCAAAAATAAACTATTTGTACGATACGTTTATAAAAGTGAATGAACAAAATTTAGTGATATCCAGAGAAAATTAATAAAAAATAAAGTGCAAGTGTCGGTATATTCAATATGGAACCAATCATCAATTAGTACTACTACCAAATGAGTTGCTACACCTTTATCACCAAAATTTTGTACAGAAATAAAATAGGGACCGAAGCGAGCATCGTGGATAACGAAATGCCCGTGCATGGGGAGTCAGAAGTGATTACTTCGCTTAGACGTCTTTTAGACGAAAAAAATAGAGAGCTTAAGCTCAAAGAAGAAACAATATGTTTGTTAGAAAAAGAATTAGACGGTAAAGACTGTTTGATTAAGCATCTTCAGAATGAAATCGATAAATTTAGACAAGTAGTAAAACCGTTAACTCATAAAATAATCACCAAACAAATTACCCTGAATCGAAGTAGAGAGCCCAGTGTTCAAGAACATAGAATAAAGAGACAAGCTATTAGTGCGGAACCTTTGAGTAAAGAAGTTTGTATGCAGATTATAAAAGTTCCGAAGAGTACTCGGTAAGTTTATTTTATCAATAAAAATGGTTTTAACGATATATTTCTCTAGCAGGCTTATTATGTCTTAATAAATCATGAGGAGTTCGATATCTAGGTTATTTAATAGAACTCTGTGGATAAAACACATTTCTCATACTCTTATATATATATATATATATATATATATATATATATATATATATATACATATATATATATATATACATATATATATATATATATATATATATATATATATATATATATATATATATATATATATATAAAGGCCTGAAGGCCTTCCCCTTCTTCTTATTTGTTGTGGTATGTAATTTAAAGCTTTATTTGGCCATCTATCTTCATTCATTCGCTTCACGTGGCCATACCACACTAGTTGTCTCGTTTCAATTCTGTCTACACTGGAATATACAGTACTTGTCCTCCTTCTAATATCTTCATTCCTGATATGATCTTTTTTGGATACACAACACGCTCTTCTTAGAAAATCCATTTCTACTACTTCTAGTCCTTTTCTATCTTTTTCCGTGATCTGCCAATCTTCTGCCTCATAAGTCCTAATAGGCTCTACCAAGGTTCGATATATTGTCAATTTCTTTTCTTGTCTAATATCTTTAGACCACAGTAGAGAGTTTATAATGTCTACCGCTTTTTTCCCAGCTGCATTATTTTATCGATGTCTCTTTTGGTAGTGCCTTCTTTAGATATTATAGATACGATATATTTATATTCATTGCATGTTTTTGTGTTTTTTATTTCTAACTCTGGATCTTCTTTATCATCTCCTATTTTAAGATACTCGGTTTTTGACATATTCATATTGAGTCCCCATTTTTTATATTCTTTCTTTAGTTTTCTAAACATGTAATCCATGTCTTCCTCATCATTCGCTACGACTACCTGATCATCTGCGAAAAATAAAGTTGTTAGACATTTACCACTGCCTGTGTCTATTCCCATTCCGGATACTTGATTGAATATATATTTTAAATAAGGTTTTGCTGCAGAACGAATATACCATCAGTACACGATCTTCCTTTACGAAATCCATTTTGTTCTTTCTATGTCTTTGTATTCTGATTCTATTCTTTCTTTTATTATTCGACCGTACAACCTCCCCACTGAGCTGATAACAGTTATTACCCCATAATTAGAGTATTTGCTTTTATCCCCTTTCTTAAATATTGAGCTGATGTATCCAACATTCCAATCATCAGGGATATTTTGTCCTTTTAAGCATTTGTTAAATAGTTGAACCAACATTTCATATAATATTTTTGGTCCATACTTTACCAAGTCAATTGGGATGTGTCCAGGTCCTGCTGATTTACCGTTTTTCGATCTTTTGAGGGCATCTCTTAACTCTCCGGTTGTTATCTCAATTATTTGTATGTTCGGATATTTATTCCATTCCGATCTCTTGGAATTTACATCTATCCTCTGTCAGTAAGACCTCATAATGGTGTTTCCACTGTTTCAGATCTATTAACTGTAAGTTAGATTTTTCCTTTCCTTCCCTCCGGAAAGACATCACTTTCCACGCTTGCCCAACTCTTGTTTCGCCCATATACCTATCCACCTCTGCACATCTTCGATCCCACATCTCATTTTTACTTTTCACTACTTCTTTTTATACATCTCGATTTAATTTTTTATGTATCTTGTAATCTTCCTCCTTTCTCGTTGACATCCGTTTCTGATAAGCAGTTTTCTTCTTGTTTACGAACGTTTGCATATTCTCCCACCACCATTCTTGATTTTTTGTTTCATGTTTATCTTTATACCCCAAAGCTTCACTTGCAGCCTCATTAATGCATTTTTTAAGTTGCTGGTATAATTCTTCCGCTGATATATTTTCTCGATCTACATTTTGTAATTTTGTGGCCAGTCGTAATTTGTAAAGAAATTTCGTTGAATCTTCTTTTAAGCTTTCTAGGATATATTTAGGGGATGTTACTTCTTGTCCCTTTTCTATATTCTGTACCTGAGTGTTATTATTTTTGCGATAGTTAATTATCACGTTGGCCATAAGTAAACGATGGTCGGATTCATATTCTGATCCACGGTATACCCTTACGTCAGTTGTTTTCAGCTGGGAAGTTTGACGTTGGATTACATAGTCGATTATAGGCGCCCCTAGTAGGTTGTATCCATGTAAATTTGTGGATGTCTCTATGTTGAAAAAATCCATTCATAATTTTGAGAGACATTGTTTCACAAAAATTTCTAAGACGTGTTCCGTTGTCATTGGTTATTTGGTCCCCATATCTTCCTGCGACTCTCCTATTTTCTTCTCTCCCTACTCTGCCGTTTAAATCTCCTAGTATAAAGATTTCACAATTTTCTTTAACTTCAGAGAGTACTTCATTAATCTTGTAGAAATCGTCTTCACTTTGTGGATCTGCATCTTCATTTGGGGCATGCACAATGGACAATTACGATGTTGTGCCCATTCTTTTTCATTTCCAGTATTAGCAGTTGTTCATTTACTTCAGTCCACGATTTAATATTGTTTTGATTTTTTCGAATGGCGATAGAGGCTCCTCTCTTAGCTCTGTTATCTTTACTCACTCCACTGTAAATATGTATATATTCTCCTATCTCTTCATTTCCTTTTCCCTTTTTCTTGGTCTCGGTGAGAATACATATATCTATTTTTCTTTCCCCTAATTCTTTAAAAACTTCTGCTTATTTGGTTCTAAGTCCTTGTACATTCCATGTAGCCAATATCATTTTCCTTTTCCGTTGCATTAGTCATCTTTGTTTTGATCCATCCTTTGTATTCCGAGGCTTCTGGTCGAAATTTTTAACATTTATTTCTTATGGCCCAACACCGAAAGGTATAAATGGGTCTACTGATTAAGTAAGTAAGTAAGTATTTCTTTTGACAAGGGATGAGTTGCTAGCCGATCGCCTTAATCCTCCTCCTTTATCTGGGCTTGGAACCGGCACTGGCATTTACTGAGCTACTCAATCCACCCAGCACTTACCGGTTGCGGAGTTATAACTCAGTATATCCCTATTCCTATTAAAATTGGTTAAATCTATTTGCCTTGCATATTTTTTAAAAAAGGTATGGCTCATCAAAACAGTGTTCCGCTAATTTTATGGAACACGTTAATTTTCATTTCCTGTACAAGTAACTTTTTCTTCTCTCTATTATACACATGTATTAAAGTTTAATAACTGTGGTAAATTCAACTTCAACGACTTTACAGTTGAATAATCGGATTTACTTTCAAATTTGTCGACTTAAAAAACAACTGAATATAAAGTAATCTCCTTTTTTATGGTAATCTTATTTAATGTATTCAACGGTGTTTGATATGCAATACAAGTTTGCTTCCAATTTACATGCGATTTCTTACTTCTTCTGTAAATAGTAATTAGATATATGTTACTTTGCATACAAAAAAATGGACTTCCAATTTATACCTTTGATTTGAATAATTGCCACCTATTAGCTTTTTTCATGTCGGCCGATTATGTCATAGCGATATATCAATTAATCTATTCAATTTAATCCAATCAAAAATGGATATCTAAAAACAGTGGTATAAATGAGACATTAAGAATAGAGTAACCTTGTGTTTTTTATCTGAAAACCTGTTGGGTTTAAGTAAAATACAGATATTTGGTGCTTATAATATACAAAATACGAGGTTCCATAAGTTCCTGAAAATATAAAGTTTATTCCTGAACGTATAAACTGTAAAATACAATTTTTTCTTATGTTATTAATATTCTTTTACCGTTAAAATGTTATCTTACAGCCTAGTATGGTCCCTAATATAACTTACCTTACCTTACCTTTTTTGTATTAGATAATTTTTATTCTTCTTAATAATAATAATAATAAGAGTTTATTATAGAAAATTTTTGGGAGATACTCCAGCATACCAAGTCACCTAGGACTCGATAACACGGAAAGAGTCCCACCAGAGCTCAATTATTTTGAGTATTGAATGAGTGAGTGTTGAATTTTGTTAACATATTTTTATCGTACAAATTACAATTATAAAAACTTTAAAGTAGTAGCATGCAAACTGTTGACAAATTACAATAAGGAAAAAATAAAATTTAAAAATTTTAAAAATAAACATTTATTTTAAATTGCAGCTCATTAATACCTGTTCATTAATTCATGCAATTTATATCTATTACCTTGGATCCATTGTTTTAAAATCAATCAGTTAGCCAATGGTGTTTTCTGTTTTTAGTAGTAGTAGTAGAGGACTCAGACTATCATCTTGTTTCTCTCCTGTAAATGTCATGTGATGTAAATATTTTGATCTTTCTCCCCAGATTGTGTTAGCTTACTCGGGGTTTTTAGCTGTTTTAAACAATTATCAAGCATATTTTTATCTATTGTGTCAAATGCAGATTTGAAGTCTAGAATGGTAGTACTATTTCATCCCCTGTCTCCGTTATTATTTTCATTATGTTTCTCAGTATAAAAATATTATCTGTTCTCTGTCTTTTTTTTTCTGGACACTTGTTCTAGGTTTTTTCAGTTTCGGTAAGTACTTATACATATCGCTCTAAAGTTCTCCCAATTGATTGTGTCGCCCCTTTGTTTAAATTGCTAAAAGAAGAATATTTTTCCAATCTTTTGGTATTTTATTTTGCCCCAATGCTTAATTACCAATGATCCAGAACCAGTCTTTTTTTTCTCGTCCATCCATTTCATTATTTCTAGTTCTATTCAATCTTCCCCTTCAGCTTTCCCGATTTGTGAAGGTCATCCCATCTCTTCAGACTTGTGAACATATGATAAAAAAAGAATAAGGGGAATAAGCCGGATAAGAAAGCAATTTGCCAAAGCAAGCCCAACTCATGAATTTTTTCCATTGTCATAATACTGTTTTGAGTCGATATATTGTCTTGCAGAAGCAACACTTTTTTCTTCTACATATGAAGCCGTTTCTCACTGAGTTCTACTAGTTCAGTTCGTCAGTTTTTCCAATAATGCACAATAATATTGGCTATTGATGTAGCAGTTTCAAGATAGTCAATTAACAGTTACATTTGCAATCCTAAAATACAGTGACCACACTCTTTTCGACCCATTGAGCCATTCTTGGCCGCTTTGGAGCACTTTGGCAGCCTTCAGTTTACTGCCGGAATTCACTATGTTCTTTGGTTTCTAGTAGTGGATCCAGGCTACATAAACAGTGGCCAATCTACGTCAAAGGTCTGACGAATTGCGCTTCATAAGGTGAGAAGTTTTTCAGACGAACATAAGGTTCGTCTTTTTTGTCGATATTTTCATATTGAAATTCTTGTATTCACCCTATATATTACAAGGCATCGGTAACAGACTTAAACCTTGTTTTAGTCCTTGGTTGATGTTTATTTTGTTTTGTTTTGTTTGACTGCAATTAATCCGGTTATTTGTATCTCTTTGCATACTTTTGGTTGATTTGAGGGTGTCCCTTAAAAATATCTCTTTTTTTACTGCATTACTCCATTCTCACTTGATTCGATTATCGTAATCCTTTCCTTCTTCTGAAGACTGAGTTGAAGACTTCTGCAAATTGCTGTACAAAAGCCAACACAAAGCAAATAGCAGAGAAGATTAAGTACCAGAAATATTAACAAGGAAAAAGGGCGTTGTCAACCAAGGATCAAAACTACTACCGGAAATCACAATAGACGAAATAAAACTAGCCCTAAGAAAAGCTAAGAATAACAAATCTCCAGGCGAAGATTGTGTAGTTACTGATGTAATCAAAATCGGAGGCACTTGCCTAATTAAGAAAATAAAAAACATGTGCCTTTTGGACAGTAATATACCCGACAAATGGCACAATACTGAGGAAATTCTATTGTAATCAGAAAACTACAGACCTATAAGTCTTCTTAGTCACCTATACTAACTCCTCACAAGAATAGTAACGAATCGTCTTGAGAAAAAACTTGATTTCTACCGGCCAATAGAGCAAGCGGGATTTCATACCGGAATTGGAACAAACGATCACCTATAGAGCATTAAAACGGTAATAGAAAAGTCTATCGAATACAATCGACCACTAGTTCTGGCTTTTGTAGATTTCCATAAAACCTTTGACACGGTAGAATTTGACAAAATCCTGGAAGCACTACAAGCATGACGCATTGACTACCGATATACAAGGTTAATTGGTTAATTTACAATACATACAAGAACGCAACTATGTCAGTGAAACTACATAAAAACACGGATCATATCCCAATCGGCAGAGGAGTCCGACAGGGTGATACCTTATCGCCTAAACTGTTTACCGCAGTACTAGAATATGCTTATAAAAAACTTAATTAGGAAGAAAAAGGCCTGAACATTAACGGTAGAAGATAAACAAATTTGAAATTCGTAGACGACATAGTTTTGTTCTCGGACAACCTCAAGGAGATATGTACAATGCTACATGAACTTCAGTTAGTGTATGCCAGTGTGGGTCTTAAAATAAACATCTCCAAAACAAAATTCATGACAAACCTAGTACTTAGCGGAAATATCAATATTGGAGACAACGAAGTAGAGCAGGTGGAAAAATAAATATACCTTGGACACACAATAAAGATCACAAGAGACAACCAAACATGCGAACTACGAAGAAGAATAAACCTAGCGTGGGCAGCCTATGGAAAACGCAAAGACATCTTTAAAAGCGATATACTAATTTCTTTAAAACATAAAACGTTTGACCAATGTGTGTTGCCTGTGATGACCTATGGTGCCGAAACTTTGAAATTGACAGCTACAACTTCTAAAACGCTGCAAAATAGCTCAGAAGAAAATGGAAAGGTCAATGCTCGCTTCGTGACCGAGTTAGAAATGAAGACTTAACACCAAGAACAGGAGTTACCGATATAATTTCCCGAATTGCCAAGAGATTGCTTGAATGGAGGCCGACGTTAGACAAAAGAAGTAGTAGGAAGACCCCCTCTCGTTGGACTGACGATCTCAAGAAAATGTCAAAAAATTGGATGAAAAGTGCTCAAGAGCATAATGAACAAAAATGAGGGAGGTCTATGTCCAGCAGTGGACGCAAAGGGCTGGGTGATGATGATGATGATTCCTCCTTCCTATTTTGTTTTGCTTGCCTAGAATCTCGTAAGCTCTGCTTTGAGAACAATCCGCTGGAGCTACTTCGAAAGGTTATTTACCTACTTTCGCATAAAATATACCCTATTTTCACATCAGTATTGAGACCAAATTAATTTTGAAAACCTTTTCAACTCGTTTATTTAAAATTTACATTAAAAAGCACTAAAATCCATTTAAATTCTTAATATCAAATCGTATTACACAACTCTTTATAATAATTAGCGGTTTTACGGAATAAGAGTTTCAATAAACTCATTTTACAGCTTTTGTGGACTCGATAAAATATGGTAGTATAGCAGCAGCAAAAACCAGAGATAATAACAAGAATTGAGAGAAATACAGCCATTAGTCAGTTAAAAGTAGTCATTATCGCTTTGTATCTGAAAGTGAAGGTAGGCAGATACTGTCTGTTTAATTTATTTCATTAAATCAAATTAATGTACGATTTTTAGGCCAGACATTTTTCATTAAAATCAATGTTTGGTTAAACACTGGTTTTTTAGCAGTTGATTTGTAAATAACAGCAATTACATTTGAAATATTTTGATATTTTTAATGACACCTCGATTTTCTAACATCTATTTCCATCAAGAATTAAATATAAATGTAACTGGCATAATTTTAGAAATAGTCTTGTGATATTTTAATAATTCTGCATTTAATCCATCCGATCCTGTAGCTTTTTAATATTGTTAAGGGCTTCAAAGTGTTGTTATTCTTTTACGAAATGTAAACTGGTCACATCTTTCTTTCTATTCCTTTCTTTCATTTTTCTTTTTAAAACTTTCTTTATTTCTATTTTTTCTTTCTATTGCATTTAAGTTTTCTAATGCGATTTTTCAATGTAGTTTTTTTATATTGAACCACGCAAGATTTGACCCACTCAATTCAGACTGCGAAAAACTATACGACAACGGTTTACACAAAAAAGAGAGTATTATCCAAAGAAATTAGAAGGCAATGCCGCAAAGATAAAGCCGATTACACCTCTCAAATATGCAGAGAAATTGAAGAACATCGTTGCCGGGATGAACTGAGAGATTTATTTCAAAAGGTCAAACCCCTTACCAGAGAATTTAAATCTCAAACGTGGTGTGTGATGGATAAGAAATACCGACACTGACGAAACCTGTGGCGGAACTATTGTAGCGATTTATATAGAAATAACGAGATAACAGCAAAAAATCTATGGCATTCCGACTATCGTAGATAACTAAGAGAACCTACTGTTGTGCTCTCTGAGTAGATGTAATTAAATCGATAAAGAGGAATAAGTCCCCATGTAGTGACACAATACTATGGGAAATCCTGGAGGATGGTTTTAGAAGGATGAATAACCGAAATCAATTTTTGACTTGTATAAAGATGGTGTTGATGAAGAGCTGAAATTGAATCGGAATTGCGAACGTCCAGAATGTCCATAAATCCTATGTTGAATTCTAGGATTGGTTTGGCCTATGTAAGATCGGTTGCAGTCTGCACAAGGAATTTCATAAACTCTGTGTTGTTCATTTAGAATGTTGTCTTTGATTGATCGGACAAGAGATGAAAGTTTTTGTATGGAGTAAATATTGTCTTTATTATATATAGGAAAAGACCCAGAAATGTTGTCAACGATCAAACGAAGAAAACTCGAATATTTGGATCACGTGATGAGAGGACATAAATACGCATTACTTCAAAATATAATGCAAGGAAAAATAGAAGGAAAACGGAATCCAGGCCGTAGAAGAATGTCATGGCTGCGTAATTTGAGAGAGTGGTTTGGCTGTACCACTAATGAACTCTTTAGGTCAGCTGTAAACAAGGTCAGGATAGCCTTGATGATTTCCAATCTCCGATAGGAGTGGCATCAGAAGAAAAAGAAGAGATTAAAGCCTGTGGATGCTTCTATTAATGTGTGTTTCGCGGTAAACATTTTGGATGAGAAAAGCTCAATGGATCTACTGTTACAATTAATGTTACATGGTTGATTTGTTGTTAAATTTAATTTTATTGTTGCGAAGCAGAAGCTGCTGAAGGCACTTGTATTCTCAGTGTTTATATATGGAGCATAAACTTGGACTCTTCTTGCACAAGAACGTTTCCATTCTTAAACAACTTGACATTAAAAAAAGGGTGTCCACTATATAGCTTAAGCAAATTCTACAGTTCTTAATAATATGGAGAGATTAATTTTTTCTGAAATCTTTCGTGGAGAAGACCAAGAGGACGGTCACCAACAAGACCTTCTTCTTCTCCTTCCTCTTTATAAGCAATTCTGCTTGTTCATTGGTGGATTAATACCTCTATGGAAGGTTGTCACTCCATCTTTTGCCCGGTCGCCCGATACTTCTGCCGATTTGTGACTTATCTCTTGCTATTTTGACGACAAGGGGCCTTCATTCTGCTTATGTGGTTATTCAAGTCTATTTTCTGTTTTGTGTCCATTCATTTATACACTGTACGTTGCATTTTCTTCTGTCTTCACTTCTCTTTCGATCTATCAGCGTATTTCCTGTAATTGTTCTCAGTACTCTCATCTCTGCCGTTGCCAATAGCCTTTGCGTTGTAGCTGTGTCGGGTCTTGTTTCTGAGGCATATGTCATTATTCACTGGCTTACACTGGCTTTATAAACACTTGACTTCATTTCAGTGTTAATGTGTCTGTTTCGCCTTATAGAGTTATTAAGGCATCTTGCCAGACTATTTGCCAGTCTTTGCAGACTATTTTCATCAATCAGACACAGAAATGCTGGTCTATTATAGTCTTGTGATTTCTCAGTAATTTGCTTTATAACGAATATTGCATCTGTACACAATCTTCCACTACGAAAACCCTGTTGTTCATGTGCTTAACTTATCCTCTGATTTCTTAGTACTTGTAAAATTTTAGTTGTTAGTTTTAGCGTAGTATTTAACAAGCTTATACCTCTGTAGTTTTCTGGCTGTTTTTTATCTCTTTTTTTGATCCTAGCAAATATTGTGAATTCAGCGGGATACTCATTCTGCTAAACTTCTAAAGCAGCTAAAGATAGGGACCAATAGAGAAAATTTGTTAGGAGTATTGGGGAAGCTCACGATCCTCAGTAATGGGGGAACTACAGGAGAGAGATAGATTTAAGATTTATATCATCTCTTGTTACTTGCTGTATATATTTATCTAATCTGTTAGGGTATAAGTTTCTTATGCCTTGATCTTTAAGAAGGTAGGCTTTATCTATTTCTTTATAGTAGTTTCTTTTTTAGAAGATATATTTTTCATTTAGCGAGTAGATTAATTTTTGCTATTGGTCTCAAGATACATATCGCCTCTTCTGTACATCCTTGGATGTAGATTTTAATGTTGCATATAATGCTAATTTTGCATTAAATTTGATTGGCCTATTTATTTACGAACTTTTTTTCAAAATAATTAGGCCATAAATACACTTTGGTATTATTAAGCAATTATTTTGATGTTTCATTCGGAACGCGGTCACATTCGCTCTATAAATTTTATGTTTATTTTCGCTATAAATTTGTCTTTGATTCTTTTTTGTAACGTTGGTTGTGATTTTACAAGACAAGTGGCAATCATTGGTACTAACTATGTAAATTATGTGAATTCTAAATTAAGTCGATATACTTAAGCAGTCTAATTATTATTCCGACTATGTTAATGAATCACGTAAAAGTAGTTCATCTAAAACCACATTTCCTTAAAATTTGATGTATTGCATTTTCATTTTAACTCATAGTTTGTTGCTATAATGAACTTATTTACATAATTTACAAAAAATATCTTAATGGATTCTATGTAGAAATATATAGCTTGTATCATTGATTTCGAGAAGGCTTTTGACAAAGTGCAGCATAATTGTCTTAAAGAATTTGTGTTAAACAAAAATATAGACAGCAGGGAGATTAGAATTAGGTGTAACCTATATTGGAATTAAACTAACCATATACAAAACCTTTACAAAACCCGTATACAACCAGTGTTGACATATGGGTCGGAGACATGGACCATTTCCAAGGCAGATGAAAATCTCCTGCTTATATTTGAACGAAGGATCCTGAGAAGGATATTTGGTGGCATCTGTGAAAATGGTGTTTGGAGAAGGAGGTACGAGATATATCACAGATATAAACATATATTTGGTGGTAAAGATGTAGTATCCTTTATAAAAATAGGAAGACTAAGATGGGCAGGACATCTGGCAAGATCACAGCAGAACAACCCTCCTAGAAGAATCCTCATGTCACAACCTGTGGGAAGTAGAAGTAGGGGTAGACCAAAACTCAGATGGAGGGATGGTGTAGATGAGGATGGTAGACAAATAGGCGCAGCAAACTGGCAACAGTTGGCAATGGATAGAACTGACTGGCGTAATAGACTTGGGAAGGTCGAGGCTCTTTTATAGGGCTGTAGCACCAATGATGATGATGATATTGGAATTAAACAGCGAAAGTGGAAGTTGAAGATGATCTGACTGAAGACATCCAGATGCGCCATGGTGGGGTGCATTAAAGGTGTATAATATCACTATTCTTGTTTAATTTATATAGTGAAGCCATCTGTGAATTACCTTTGACCGTCAGTAAGAGCCTAAAATGGTGAGCCACTCAATAACATAAGATACGCTGGCGACACCATCATTTTGGCGGGAACATTAGAAGAACTGCTACACCTTGCTCAACAAATCAATATGCATTGTAACAATTATGGGTTAAAAATAAATCGAAAAAAGTAAGTTCATGTTAATTATGAACGCACAAAACATTAATGTCAATATAACGCTGCGGATAAGCATGTTATGGTGTTATATTTTTTTTTCACACTTTTATACACAGTTGAGGCTTGGACACTGAGAGAATTAAACATTAAGAACCTGTACTGCGTTTTAAACGAATCAGTGTGGTTGTATATTGCAAGCAGGTTTGTCATTTTTTTCGTCTTTCTGTGAATTATCATAAATAAATCCTCCTTTTCTATTCCACAGTAGTTAACAGCAATAATCCTCTACCAGTACCTGCCTAATACTTTCATTTGCTTCTTTTTCTCAGCGGTCATCAAACAATTAATAATTTTCTGACCGTACTGAACAATTATTTTTTCTTTCAATTCACTCGTGATCTTCTTCTTCTTCTTTAGGTACCGTCTCCTCTAAGGAGGTTGGTTATCATCACAGCTATTTTCACTTTTGAGATTGCAGCTCTGAACAAGTCGACGGAACTGCAATGATACCACTTTCTCATATTGTTGGGCCAGGAGATGCGTCTTCTTCCAATACTTGGTTTTCCCTGTATTATGGTTTGTAGCAACACATATTTCTCCCCTCTCATAACGTGGCCGAGATATTGTAACTTTCTTATCTGAATCGTATTCATGATTTCCATTTCCTTTGTCATCTTTCTGAGGACCTCAACATTTGTTATTCGGTCTACCCAACTTATTTTTAATATTCTTCGGTAGGTCCACATCTCGAATGCTTTAAGTCGATCGATCAACTCTTTCTTTAAGGTCCAGGCCTCCACCCCATACAGCAGCACCGAAAATACATATGAACGTAATATTCTTATTTTGAGTTGCAAACTAAGGTCTCTACTGCATAATACTTTTCTCATTTTATTAAATGTTGCTCTAGCTTGTCCAATTCTCATTTTTATTTCTTCTGTATACTCGTTATTTTCATGAATAATTGTACCAAGATATCTGTATTTTTTTACTTTTTCTATTAGAACCCCTCTTATGTTTAAAATGTCTTGTTGTGTTTTGGAAATCGTCATAAATGTTGTTTTATTAGCATTAAGCGTTAGTCCGCTTTCCTCACTAGCATTTACTACATTATCTAAAAGTGTCTGTAGATCTCGTATATTCTCTGCAATTAGTATAGTATCATCGGCATATCTGATATTGTTGATGGGTCTGCCGTTGACTTTTATTCTAGTTGTTACATTTTCGAGTGCTTTTTTAATTATTTCTTCCGAATATAGATTGAACAATAAGGGGGAGAGTATGCAACCTTGCCTTATGCCTCTTTTTATCTCTACTTCCTTCGAAAGTTCTTTTCCTACTCTGACTTTTGCTGTTGGGTTAAAGTAGAGATGAGTTATTATTGTTAAGTCTTTTTTGTCAATGTGTTTATCTTTAAGTAACTGTATAAGACGGTTGTGTCGGACCTTATCGAACGCCTTATTGTAATCAATAAAATAAACATAGAGTGGTTGGTTTACATCCATACATCTTTGCATGAGGACGTTAAATCCAAATAATGCCTCTCGTGTTCCCATGGCATTCCTAAATCCAAATTAGGTTTCAGTGATGTATTGTTCCACTTTTCTGAAAATTCTTAAATGGATAATTTTTAAGAATATTTTTAGTGTGTGACTCATTAGAGTAATTATACGGTGGTCATTACATTCCTTTGCATTAGGTTTTTTTGGTAATGTAATAAATGTTGATTTGAGCCAATCTCTCGGAATAATATCCGTATTATATATAGTATTATATAAGTCTACTAATACATTGATCTGATCTTCTGATATTAATTTAATTATTTCAGTTGGAATTGTGTCAGGCCCCGCAGTTTTATTGGATTTTGTCAGATTTATTGCATGTATTATTTCACCCTTAGTTATATTTGGACCTATATCATGTTCCTCGCAATCGTTCATACTATCTTGTTGTGTCCTGTCATCCTCAAACAATTCCTGTACGTATTCTCTTCATCTGTTTAGTTTGCCTTTGATATCAGATATTATTTTACCATTCGTATCAGCCAGGGTGTTACTATTGTTGGACCGTCTTATACCTGCTAATTCTTTAATTTTTTTGTGCAATTCAAAACTGTCATGATTTCTCTGGAGTTCTTCTATCTCTAAACATGTGTCGTTGTACCACTTCTCTTTAGCTGCCCGTATTTTTATCCTGATCTCCTTGTGTGTGGCTTTGTATTCGTTTACATTTTTGTTTTTGTATGATCTTCTTTTGTCCATTAGTTGCCGTATCTCACCTGTCATCCATGGAGTCTTAGCTTCATCGATTTTGTGACTACTCAGCGTATCTTTAATTGGCATTATTAATGTGTTCTTAAATGTTTCCCATTTTTCGTTGGAATCTTCATTATCATTGATTATTGTTTTGCTTAACTCTTCGTTTGCACTCGTGATCGGTCAACAAAAAAATATGTTAATAAAAAACATTTATAGTGTTTAAGTTTCAGACTATTTTATGTTAGACCATTTTGAAGACAATAATTCAATATGTATTATACAGATATACGCCCCAAGGATTACTCACACTGACGAAGAAGTAGAGGAACTCTACAGTAACATAAATGAAACATTAAATAACAATAAAAGTCATTTCAAGTATTTAATTGGTGACTTTAATGCAAAAGTGGGAAAGAGAAACGACAAGGAACAAGTTGTGAGAACTATGGAGTCGGTGATAGAAATGAGAGGGGAGAAAGACTGGTTCAGTTTGCACACTACCAAAACATGCCAATTGCAAATACATAACTAAGAACGAAATTGACTTCATTCAAACAGGCAGCGACCATAGACTGATCAGAGAAAAAATTGTTCTAGATCTGAAACTAGAAAGAATAAAATTACTCACAAAACCAAAAGTAACCGGTATAAATATTAACAATCTAAAAGAAAACTCAGATCGCTACCAAAGGACAATTGACGAAAGAATACATAACCAAATTGACAGCTCTCAATTAATGGAAATCATCCTTGATAGTGCCAAAAAAATCGAAGGCCCGTAAGAACAAAATCAGCATAGTAAACTGTCTGATAAAACTAAAATAATGCTAAACCAAAGAAGGGAAATAAAAGTAAGCAGCAACATACAGAAAATACAATACACAAAATTTTGTAAGACGATAAGGAAAAGTATTAAGGAAGACATAAGAAAATACAATAAAAGACTGGTAGAAAATGCAATCGAAAACAGGAAAAACTATAAGAAAACAAGAAAAGCATTAATCATTGGGAAGAAGCAAATCGTTGCTCTAACAAACGAAAACACCAGAATTACAGAGAGAAATGAAATAATACAACTCGTAACTAAATTCTACAGCGAACTATACAAAGCCCCTGACACACTGGAAGAAGTAATCAGTAACTAAGAAGATGTACCAGAAGTCCTTCCGGAAGAAGTAGAACGGACAATTAGAAAAATTCAAAGCATCAAAGCAGCTAGAATAGATAGTATAACAGTGGAACTGCTTAAATACGCTGGCAATAAAGCCTGGAAAATCGAGATGCATGCCAGACCACTGGAATACAGCAAACATAATTCTCATTCATAAGAAAGATAGCAAAGAGGATATCAAAATTACAGATCTATAAGTCTACTACCAATCGTATACAAGATATTCACAAAGATCATCAACAACAGATTAACAAACGCATTAGATGCTGCACAGCCAAGAGAACAAGCTGGCTTCAGAAGTGGATTCAGTACTATAGATCATATTCATACACTTCGAGAACTAATGAGTAGTGCTAAAGAATATGAAATACCGCTATCATTAACCTTCATAGATTTCGAGAAGGCTTTCAATTCGATATATCCGAAGACAGTAATAGAAGCATGGACCAACCAAGGCATTGACAAACCATACATAGAAACTTTAGCAAATATATACAGACAAGCAAAATCTAAGATAAAAATTTGTGAAAACACTCTACCAGAGGCGTCCGAAAAGGAGAGGCAATATCACCAAAGCTCTTCACTGCAACTCTGGAAAATATATTCAGCAAAATTAACTGGCAGAACAAAAGAATATCCAGTGATGGAGAATACCTCAGCCATCTAAGATTTGCAGACGACATCGTTCTGATTGCTAATAATACTACAGAACTACAAGAACTTATAAGCGACCTAAATGCAGCTAGCAATGAAGTTGGCCTAAAAATGAACTTGACAAAAACCATGTACAACGAGCTGGTGGATGTCCAAGATGTAATAATAAACAACACTGCACTTGAGACAGCAGACGAGTATGTATACCTGGGACAATTAATAAATAAATGTGGCTCCTTACTTCCAGAAATCAACAGAAGAATGAAACTAGCTTGGACATCTTTTGGTAGAAATGCAGTTATATTCAAATCGAAGATGCCAATCCACCTGAAGGAAAAGCATTCGATCAGTGTATACTACCAATCATGACATACGGCTGCGAAACTTGGACACTAAAGAAAGAGATAATATCGAAACTCAAAGTCACTCAAAGGTCAATGGAGCGATGCATGCTAGGTATAACAAAGAGAGATCGAAATAGAATAGCATGGATCAGACGGGAGACCAAGGTTATTGATGTAATCCATAGAATTAAATCTTTAAAATGGAAGTGGCCGGGACATTAAGCGAGAAGAACTGACAATAGGTGGTCCACTAGAATTACACTGTGATATCCAAGAGGCGTCAAAATACCAAGAAGACATCCAAATTTAAGATGGGACTATGTCATAAGGAAACAAGCCGGTACAACATGGTACAGAAAAGCGAATTTTAGACAATTGTCGGCAGATATAAAGAATGAATATGTAAGGGAAGCTACACCACAATCGGTAGAATATGTTGAGAATGATGATGATGATGAATTCAAGATATAAAAATGTAAAAAAACATTTTTATTTTAAACTCATTGCGAGGTTGAATTTTGTTTTGAAAATCAACTAATAATAAATATCCTAAAACGTCAACACTATACATGTTTTTTAATTATACGTATATAAAAATTTGTACGAAAATTGTTTAGTGCGTTTGTTTTATAATATAATGGGGAAATAGGAACTATTTTTAATAAATAAAAGTAAAGAGTAAATAGGATATGTTTTATTTATAAATTAAACATAATAACTTGCGTTACTGTTCATCAGCTTCGTCCGTGTCCTTACAAATAAAATCACTGTCACAATCAATATTATCATCCATCATGTTGGAGAAACGTGTCCCCACATGCCTGTTTCTTCTCTCCTATTACGTGTTTTAAATAATTTTTCCATGTTTTCTGGGCAACTTGTGAGTACGCTTCCGTAATTAAATTCCTTACTTCTTGTTTAAAAGTTTTTAAATTGTGTTGTACAATATCTTTAATTATATATTATATTTTCAAAGAGTGGACCATCGATTTCGTCATTGTAGTCTTGGATGTTTTTCTTTGCCAGAAAAGTCACTTCTGCTCCATTAACATAGCCATTTTTACATCCTACATGTAGAGGACAAAACAAGGACCACGAGCTGCAGGAGCTTTTTCAGACCACGAACAAATGCAACAAATGCATCTCTATGCAATTTAATGGATGTGTCTACCCATTCTTTTGATACACTGTGGCCTACGTTTACCCATGACTTATCTAAATAGATGATATTGTAGTCTTCTTCGCGGTATCGACGAATGAATCTTAGGTAACGACGACGCCATGAAATTATCTCCTGTAAAATCAACTTTGTACAAAGTTTTTCAAACTTAAACTCTATGTCGCACAACAAACGATATAGTGTGCTTCTTGAAAAATTGGGCAAATACTCCTCAGCGTTTACTGTAGCCAAAACAGAGTTGATTGTCGGTGGTCTATTTTCCCGAAAGAATTGGTGCACTATTCTATGGATACTGCTCTTTTCTGTCTCATCGTATTTATTTTCACCAGATAATACAATTTTATCGATTTCAGGCTTTTTCTTCGGTTGTTGGAGACCACCTAGTGATCCATACTCCTGGCGCGCTTTGTAAATAGTTCTTTCAGAAATACCACTCATTTCGGACACAAGCGTTACTACTAATAAGTAATTATGAACCTAATAAAATCTCATTATTCATTATGGCAGTCATTAAAAAGAAATTGTTTACTATCCATGTAATTACTAAAATTCCATTTCTTCTAACATATACTAAAAATCTAATTTTGTAACGCAATTGTTGAGAATCTCTGATTGTATGTTGTTCGTACGGTTGCTGCCATGAAGAGCGGCAACGTTGTCAAGAAAATTCTCATTTAGTTTGCATGGCTCTATTCTTCGCACACTGCGTCGCATGTCTGAAATACGCAACAGAAGTATTCGTAATGTGGTAGAGAGAGGTGATAAAGAGACGGTGTTCTTAGATATTTTATAAACATATTAGACGCCATCCAGTGTCCTCTGGATTAAAAGGACAGATTATGTCATTGTAGTAGGTCTGCTTCTATTTAAAACAAAATTTTTTTGATATTTGTTTGTCTGGTCAAATTAGTCCTAAATTGAAGGATAAATTCAAACAAATTATTTTCGAGCTCTGTTAGATAGTTATATACTTTTTATTTACTAAAACTAGACAAATTTCCATTAATTGTAGATTAAAAAAGTAGTAATCGGTGTTTTCTGAAAATATTATTTATCATCAGTAATTGTTCTATTACTTAACTAGATCACGAACCTATCTATAAAATAATGCAGTAATGAAAGATAGCTTTCGATAACACTAAATGATAACAACTGTGTATCAACAGGTTATAATTGACATTAAACATTAGGTGCTTTTACAATAATTTTCGATGATGTGATCGTAATAGGCCAGTCTAACGTGGCACAAATATCAGTAGCCAGTATTTTTAAGTATTTAGTTTAAAAAATTTATAACTCGACGAATATTGATAAAAATCAGTCAGTTTTTGTTCCTCGGAGGCTTTGGAGGTCGCCGAACATGAATTTGACATCGACAAAAGCCTCCGAAGTACTAGATGCCCGGAAAGGGCGTTATAATTGAATGCTATGCTGGAACAACGTTGTAAACGCCAAATCGCATTTTGTCGACAAATTGAAAAAACAGCTTATAATTATTTAAAAAATTGAGCGTAATATGATAGGATGCATAACATTAGTATTAACAAAAATAACCTTAGGTTATACAAAACAAGCATTTATGAACATATATGCTATATTTTATAAAACAAAGTGTTTAATCCCCGTCGGTTAAAACGTTGTGTGGGAGTAAGGCGGTTAAAACGTTGTTTTAGAAATAAAAAATGAAGTACACGTGAAATTAAGAAACGTACATATTATTAACAAATTACTTATAAACATTTTTTATATGACATACATATCAAAATAATATTATTCACTCTTAATATTTATATAGTGGCTTACTTACATACTATAGGGGAATATATTTGGCAATATTTAATAAATTGGCTTGTTTTTTAATTGGTAGTGGCCCTTCATAGGCTTCTGTAAGTTCAGCAAGAGTGACTTCAGTTATAGGCGTTTTAGTTGACTTTAAAGAATTAGATGACCATGGTTGAATAGTGTTGTGGGATTTTCTTAACCGTATAGTATTTGGATCATCTGAGCTAATTTGTGTTCATACTGACTGAGTTATTTTGCACTTTGGATCGTTCCATACTACATTTTCTGCGTTGCTAACATTTTAAAAAAATGTTTAATGCATATAGATAACTCTAAATAGATTTTTAACTCTATATTTTACAATAACGTCTGTTCACTGAAACGGGATATAAATCGATAAAAATTTCTTGTTACGTTCTATGAGGCAAAGTCTCTATCACAGGGCAGAAAGCTGTGCCCACTAGTTAGAAATTTTGGTCAATTTTGTTGAAGTATTTTTCTAACAGTAGTAGTCGAAGTAATGTTATGACTTTCCAATTGTCATTTTGGCCGACACATCTATTTGACCAAATAACGAGTTTTCGTTCTTGGCCTTGATCAAGACGATTCAAGTTTTCGGTTATATAAAGTAGCAATGCTGATACTATGTCAGTGGAGCCTCGATGCGCCATTACTTCGTTCCACAGCTTCATTGTAGCATTATTACTCCCATATTATGAACAGCGTAGTTATATGAAAAAAGTAGAATATTAATGAGTGAGTTAGATTAGGGCAAAAAAGAAATTGTTGCAAATCAGTACATAAAATGACATAACTAGTATTTACTTTTGCAATGTATCTTATCTTAATCTTTTGTAACCAGCTTCCGCTAGCATATGATGAATTTTACTTTCAATTTTGAAAAAAGTTTGATAAAGAGCTTGTCACAATATGAACAAGTATCTTATCTGGGAAATTCAAAACGAAAGTTGAATTTACTTTTAAAAATGTGGTAGGTTCGTGGAGAGATTTTTGTATCAGAGTACATTTTTAAAAATAATCTGTACATTTTTGAGATGCTTAAATCAGCTGGAAGGTAACTTTTAGAAGAAGCATTTCTGCTGTAATGATTTTCTTGCTGCGGAAATGACCTAATATGTTCGCATATTTTTTCTGCATCTTTTATCATGAGTTTTTTGGGACGATTAGTATGTTTGCCACGTTGATCATTTAGATTTACTCCTGCTTTCATTTTATCAACAAGGTACTGAAGTCTTCTAGCGGTTATTGAAAATATATACCAACATACCGTTGCTTTACATACCCTTATATTTTCTACTGTATATTTCACTGTACACTGATGACGACGATTTTGCTCCTCTAACCCTTCTTCTCTTTGGCTCTTGCAGCGAAAGAGACTGAGGTAAAAATTTTGATTAGCTATTGTAAATCAGTTATCTAAACGTTTTGAATAGTTTTGCGTGATTACTCACTAATAAATTAGCAGAACAACCCGTAGCAGACTGCTTACATTTACAAATACGCACCTAAAATAAATATTGTATTAAAACATGCAACCAGTTTAGATTACTTTAACTTACTTCATCTAGAGCTTCTTTGGGTACTTCTCTAGACGAAACGTACGAATCACCAGCATCTCTGCGACGTTTTCTAATATTCTGCTTCCACTTATCAATGTTAAGCTTTCGTGTTTTCCCTCTGTTAATTTGGGTAATCACTGACTTGGTTATACTAATACCCATTCTAGCTTAACATGACAAATTACACGATTGAAAACGTTGACTTACAAGACCCGTGCAGAAAGTTTGACGCGAAAAACGTTGTTACACCGAAAGTTGAAGGTTGACTAATTTTCAAACTACCAAAACAGGCAAGTTACGTCTCATAATATTCCCCACAGTCAGCAGCTGCGGCGCACCCAGAGAGGGGGCGGGGGTTTGGGGGTTAAACCCCCCCCCCCCCCCACGGCATATATAGTAAACAATATATAAAGAATAGTAGGAAAATGTAACTTATCTTTCACACACAATACAAAAAATCCAAAAAGCTGATTGAATAATTAAATTACCACTTTAAATATGTAGAACACAATAATTATTGTATAAATACGCAATAATTAATAATATTTTTCATTATATTTACATATAGATACCTAATATTAGCCTTATAAAAATTAGACAGAACGAGTCTGTTGCGAGTAGCATGCGCCTACAGGACTGTATCTGCGGCGGCCTTCTGGACTATCACGGGTTGTGTTCCCCTGCATGTGTTAACAGTAGAAAAGAAAAGAGACATCTCTATGGGAGAAGAAAGCATTTGACAACAGCTATAAAAAAAAGAAAGGGAGAGATCAATGGAAAAAAGGTAAGAAGAGTGGAACAACAAGGAAGATGTTGCTCAGTGGACAAAGATGCTGATCCCGAGCCTAAGGGACTGGGTAGATTGTCTGTTTTAGGGCGTATTTCATAGGTTCAGAAAGACAGATACAGATAAATGCCTATACTGCGAATATTCCGACATTGTTACTCACACAATGCTGGAGTGTAATAGATGTACAGTGGAGAGAAACAGAATGTATAAAGAAATAGGTATGAACCCTGTGACGGTAAGAGATGATCGTGAAGATGACGGGAAATACGGAGGGATGGAATAGTGTTCACAATTACATCCAAGCAGCCATTAAAAAGAAAGAAGAAGAAGAGAAACACCAACCAGACTAATGACAGAGATAAGATCTAATTACTATTTTAATGGGAATAAGTCGCAATTGAAGGTTAAAATAAGTTTATTGACGTTTGAATTTTTGATCTTTGATCTTGCACGATAACTTGTTTATACTCCAACAATTAACACATTCACGACGGCTGGTATTTTCACTGAAACTATTAAAATACGATTCGGGCCACGGGCGTCCTGTATCAAGATTTTATTCATATACGATTCGGGTCTCCGGCGTCCCTAATAGTGCCCTTTTTTAAACGTTGTTTTTTCCATATAAACAAATATTCTTAAAATTCTAATATGTGAAATAAATGTCGACAATTAGTTTTTAAATACAAGGTTTTATCAGGAAATAAATATAATAAAAAATAAGACTAATTTTTAAAAGAAAGAATCTGTATTTTATTTATAAAAGAAATACCTAGACAAAATTAACAAATATGCATTAAAAATTAATTTATATGGTTTTCGTTGAAACAGCGTAAACAGTATCCTGGCTGACCTGTACAATCAGCGCAATAGCTGATTACTTTTCTAACTTTCTTATCCGCTTTTCGACTTAAAAGTGATTTCCGTAACATTGTGTAACATCCTACAAACTTTTTTCTTGGTTTGCGTCCTTTACCCTCCGGTTTTACTAATGTATGGATTTGACCGAGCTAATTGCCTTCTAAATTGCATCATAGACAACTTTTTTCCTGCGGCTAACTGACAAACAACCCATACATTTACAACACACGACACACGTACCAAAAAGCAACTAGAAACAAAGCTTTCGATACCATTTTATTGATTTCCCCAAAACCGTAAAATAGGCGGACATTTGATCACTTTTATCCACACCTTTTTTAGCTTTATTTTAATCAATAATACATTTTGGTTTTTTTATTTCATTATCTTTTTTACCAGTTTCTACAAGGATCTCTTCATGTGTGACATCAGATGTGATCATCAAAACTGGTCTCTTATCTATCCACTTTATTATTCTTAAATTCCCACTTTCTTCTCCATACACCTCAGATTTCTTCATCTTTCTTTCAAAAGATTTTGGAATCCCTTTTCTATTAGATCGAAGTGTTCGCAATATTTGATATTTCGTTGATACAATCCTTTACTAAAGAAATGCTGGAATAGAAATTATCAGCGTATAAGGTTCTGCCCTCCTTCTGGTGTAAACTTAAAATTAATTTTAGTTTAATGTCTTCTGAATGACTGTTACTGCTAATATTAACCGTATCGTAGTTTTTACCTGCATAAAGTATTATATTTTGCGTATACCCATCTACTGTACATAATTTGTATAGTTTGATGCCATATTTATGTATTTAATTCGGAATGTACTGTTTGAATAACAATCTGCCTCTCCAAGGAATCATGCATTCATCTAATATAATCTCTTGGTCAGGTGTCAAGACAGACTTAAAGTTTTCCAGCAGTATATCAAGCAATGGTTTTACTTTGCAGAGCCTATTTTCACTAGCAACGGTTTTATCGGACAAATGTAGATATTTGAGCAATGTTAAAAATCTATTACGGGGCATGATGGAACTTACAAGTGCATTATGAAACATTTCGTCTTTACTCCAATAAGCACTAAGTGTTGGCAAAGGAACTAAGCCCATTGTTAAAATTATTGCAAAAAATGATAAAATTTCGTTTTTATCGGTATTATTCCATTCAACTCCTTTCTTACTTTTCTTGGAAATATCTAATTTTTGAATTGCATACATATTAGTTTCTCTAATAATCAGTTCCAAAACATCGTCGGTTAAAAAAAGCATGTAAGCGTCTAGCGGTTCTTTGATATTATTAACATTTAACTTTTGTGTACAATTTGTTACAAACGGGTCGAGTTTCGGAAAAATAGGCCCCCATAGGTCACATTGTTAACTTCGCAAATGTCACAAATGTTAGTGACATTTTGGTCAGAATATTGATTATCTTGAACCCCTGCATCTGAAGCAGAAAATAAATCTGATTCTGCTTCAGAAATTGACTCTTCTTCAGAAGACGGCATGTAGTGTCTATCTATTATAGAATCGTCACTAGAAAATGGTTCATCATCATTGTCACTTGATACTTCGATATTAGTTCTTTCACACATAGTAGTATTCTCAGAGGGGTCATATTCAATTTCTTCTTCCAACACATCTTCCCTAATATAATTGTCTTGATTTACTGTTTCTTCACTCTTGTAACCATTCCAAAATAATTTCCATTTTGCTCTTGTAATGGATCATTACCAGATTCTTCCGAGAAAACAGGACATGCAGGTGACTCGTCATAATCTACTAGTTTCTGTACAATGACTTTTGATTGAGAAGATTGGTTTTCTTTTTCAGTTTCAAGAGCTAGTTTTAATATTTTGGTCGCTTTTCTGTCCATTTTTGAAATATTGGAACTAGTACTTTAAATTAAACTAAAACCCAAATTGCAGGGACTCAACATGTAGGTAGCATAAAAAAATTTCAAAACCCCCCCCTAAGACAAATTCTGGATGCGCCACTGGTCATCAGTACATTATTTTGCACATGTAGAACGTTGTTTCATGGAAAATCCACATATGAAAGTATTGGCGGTTACAAGGTTGTTCCACCATAGCATTCAATTAACCAAAACTCTTTGCTTCGGTGTTTTCGGGGTTGGTGAATACAAATATTGTAGCAAATCTAGTCCTCTAGATGCCTAGTGCTACATTGTCATTTGCTAAAATGTTATAGGAGTTTTTGTTACAAACTGAAAAATTAATATTAATATAAATTCCTAAACCTTATGACAGAGGAGTTGCCGATATTATTCTCATGTTTTGCGAACTTAAAACTGCTCAAGTAACGAGTTTTGGTTAATTATATAAAAACTTTTCATAACATTCCAGAGAAGGTCAATGTTTATGTGTTTCAATAAAACGATTTCTCTTTTCTACATTTAAGCCTTTTTCGATTTGAAAAAGGTTCCTATTAGAGATCACAAAATAAGTACATTCCGTGCTGTAACTTACCGTGTAACAACTGATCTCTACTTACTAAACATCAACATTAATGCCTCACATTGATCCATCTACATGATCTCATTAAAAATAGTTATCAATATTGATTTTGTAAGACATTTTAATAGTATAGCAAATTCCACTAACTGTTATAACAGTACCTACCGTACCGATGATGTATGCATTTAATTTGCAAATTATGTAAATAGGTGTCAACGGTTTCAGCAAACATTTATCTTTGAGAAAATACTAGGTGGTACTATCAATCGTACTTACGTTAGACTGCTTATTCTCGTTAAGAAGAATTTTAATACTTGACAGTACATATGTATTTAAATGAAAGACTATTAGTATAAAGCTTATTACAATATGTCTTGTCAAGGATATTCTAAACGACTAGTATATTTATGTTTTAAGATAATTTAGTATTAACTTAACATATAAACGAACTGACTTGAAACTAGTTAAAAAACCCAAATAAATAAAAAAGGACAATATATGATTACTCCTATTATGACATTTCAGAGCCTAAATATAAATAAAGAATAAAGGTAATTATATTAAAAGAATATAATATGTTAAAATTTAAGGAAGCATTACTATTTAAATGGAAATAAGCCACAATTAAAAGTTAAAGTACGTTTATTGACATTTCAATTTTCACTTCGGAAATTGTTCTCAAAATACAAACATTAGTAAATTAAAATGCCACAAGAAACTAGCTTCAGAACAATATTAAGGAAGCATATTACGTATGTGGCGGAAAATTTCAAATGCAACTATAAGTAGGTGAATACTTTATAGTAGGTGAATACGTTATAGTAGGTGAATACTTTAAGTTTGTTTAAAAATTATCTAGGATATAGGTCAATAAAGAAAAGAAAAACTTAAAGAACTTCTCCGTGAATGTCATTTATAAATTGTATCATAAAATGTAGATCTTCAATTATAATCTGTTTAATTTTCAGCTCTTATTATTAATAAACCATGGAAATATCATTTTAAGAAAAAAATGCTATCTTGGTTCCTGTTGGTCATAGAAGGTTCCTTTTTTTTAAAGATTGTGTTTTTTCACCAAATTTGCAGTCAGTCTACTTACAAGCGCGTGACATAAAAAATATCAAAGTTATTATAAATGTTTATGAGCTAAAAATTGTTGACTTAAATTGTGTGAATCGATTGCGATCAGCCAAATACCTCTAGAGTTACTGTTTGGGCAAGTACAGTTGTTTAAATAATCGCTCTCCGAGATAAACAAATTAAATAATTTACAAACTATTTGGTCGATCCAGCTTAGATTTATTACACTTTAATAACTCATTAATTGCCATAATTTCAGCTTCAATGTACAAAGTAGATATATTACATGTCATTAGGTATTCAAAAACAAAAGTTATTAAAATTTATAAATTACTGCAAAAATAAGGGTTTTTTTGCAATTATCTCGCTCAATTGTTTATGTATTTTAATTTTGAAATTCGCAAATTAAAGAACTATTTAAGATCTATAAATTTTATTTGAACCGTTTTTCTCTAAAATGTTTAAGAATCGTTTTATAAGCAAAAAATTATTTTTTAACTTAACAAAAACACAAAGCAAAATCAGCTGTACGTCTTCAAGGATTTGTCATCAGCAATCCCTAATTTTTTTTTTTTTTTGACAGTCTTCCTTAACGAAACTTATAAAACCTTAATATTAAAGCATTTTCCACTAAAAAAAAGTACGACAAACTGCTGAAAAAACATCCGTGCAATGGTTTAATAATGAATTAAGGTCTTATAGATCTATTTTTTCTCTTATTAAACACATTGCAGATGCCACTAAGGATCCCGATTTGTTTAAAGTATATAAACAACAAAAATTTGAATATAATCGGCAATTATAAATTGCTAAAAAGTCAGCTTACTGTGATTTTATTACTAATTCCAATAATTAACCTAGAGACTGTTGGAAAATAGTAAATTTCGAAAGAAACAACTCAAGATCCAGTTCGGTACAATCTGATCTACCTCCAGACGAAATAAATCAATTTTTTACTACAATGGCAGAGAATGTAATTACAACTCTTCCCACTAATAATGTCGATGACCACTTCAATTATAGAAATTATCCTTCTCCGAGCAAGTTCTTTTTTTCGTCTCGTTGTGGAAGAAGAGGTCTCTCAAATAATAAAGTCTCTTAGTCATTCGAATTGTAGGGATGTTCACGAAATTAATAGCAAAATTTTAAAAGAAACTTACCAAATAGTTTTCACAGCTTTCACTCATCTTATCTGTTTAATTATATCAACTGGGGTATTTCCAGAAGTACTAAAAAACTCAAAAGTACCACTTATCTACAAAAAAGGTGATTCATCAAAAACTGACAATTACAGACCCATAAGCATTGTTTCTACTTTTGGAAAAGTGATAGTTAACGGTTATTAAATGGGTTGAAATTGGGATGAAAAGGTTATTAAACAATAATTTTATTCCTATTTTGAGTCAAATAATTACTTCAGCAACTCACAATATGGATTCAAAAGTGCTCGTTCTACTACGAACGCGATATTTAGTGTTATGAGCGAGGTGATTGAGGGGCTTTAACGCGACAATCACATACCAATTTATCTTTGCAACTTATCGAAAGCTTTTGACTGCGTTTCACACGACATTTTGCTCCACAAATTAAATTACTATGGAATCAAAGGTATCCCTCTTAACCTTATAACTTCTTATATATGTGGCAGACACCAGGCGGTAGTGTCTAAAGGTCATCTCTCCGATTTTCTATCCGTAAAACGTGGAGTCCCAGAAGGTTCGGTCTTAGGACCTCTTGTGTTTATTATTTATATCAATGATTCGCCTAAATTTATATCTCCGTACAAAACCATACAATTCGCAGATGATACGACATACGTTATATCAGGAAAAAATAATGATGATTTAAAAATGTCTCATGAGGAAGTTTCTACTAAAGCTAGCACATTGTTTTGCAGACTGCAAACAAACTAAAACTTAACTCTGATAAAACGCAAAATTTGGTTATATCTGCAAGTAATTTACACAATGATCCAGATAACAAAGTGACTGTTATACTATTTGGAATAACCATAGATAATCGACTGAATTGGTCGGCTTATATCTGACAACTAAAGAAAAAGCTTTCAAGTTTATTATTTGTTATTCGCCAACTAGCAACATTAAAAATGACATATTTTTCTTTATTCCACTCTCACCTAAACTATGGTTTAATCATATGGGGCAATTCAACAAATGCACTTCAAATCTTTAGAATGCAAAAGAAAGCTATCAGGATTTTAGCAGGGGTTAGTTATTTAGACAACTGCCGACCTTTCTTTATCAAATTCAAAATTATGCCGTTACCTATGCCTCAACTCTGTTGATATTACAAGTTCTAACTAAAATTCACAAAAAACGTGGCCATTTAATAAAGCAGTCTGATGTCCACGTTCACAATACGCGAAACTGTCACTACCTACGAACAAATCGCTGTAGATTAAGTCTTTTACAAAAAAATTGTCTTATTAACTGTAATTATAACTATTACAATATTTTACCAAAAAGTATTAAACAGATAAGCTGTAATAGTTTCGAAAAAGTTATAAAAAAATATCTTCTGAAACATTGTTTTTACTGCTCAGAAGAATATATGACAGATTGCACAACATCCACTGAACTGCCTACCTTAACTTTGCCATAGTTCTTTTTCTGTTTAATATGTGTTCTTGTTTGTGATATATTTAAGTTACGTTTTATATTCCTTTTTGATAAACTATGTATTTTTCTTTTACTTGCTACAAACAGTATTTGTATTTGTTATGTAGTTAAATAAATAAACTCTAAACTCTCTCTAAACTCTAAATTCATATACCTTTTAGAATCTTCAAAAACCGTTATAAGATTTTTATGTGAAATCGATGACTTTTTCATCCAGCCAGATTTAATGGGAGAATATAATAATACTGAATATCGGGTCGCAAAAATGAATAAAAAAAAATATATTCGTTTAATCCACATCTTTAGAATACTTTGAGCTATTGCAGTTATCCCGTTTGAAGTAATAATCTAAAGACGTGACAATTTTTTTGATGTAGCGTTGAATTCCCTGTTTCAATGCACGGGTAGTTGCAGGCTCGTTAGCATAGACCTTTGAATTTAAATGAATCCAATGGTGTTAAATCACATGATCTAGGAGGCCAATTTTGATCACCGAAACTAGAGAGTGCACGACAAGGAAATGTCTCATGCAGTAATTGAATTGTTTCAGAGGCTGTATGGCAAATGGCACCGTCTTGTTAAAACCACGTGTTTTTCACATCAATATCATCCAATTAGGACAGAAAGAACTCTATCATTATGTTGCTATCGCAACAGCACTAGTCACTTCTTCATCATCATCATCATAAGCGGCTCGACAATCCGTTGTGGATCTTGACCTGCTCACAAAGAAGTCACTACTCCTGTTGGCAACTTCCCTCCATCTTCTGACCCTTAGAATCTGTAGGTCTTCTTCCACCTCATCAATCCATCTCCTTCGTGGTCGTCCTCTACTTCTTGTGTCGTCTTTTTTTGAAAATGTTAATCTCTTCGTGTATTCGTGATCTGACATCCTAGCAATGTGTCCAGCTCATCTGTCTTTGCACTTTAAGGAATTTCACACTATCTGGATCGTCTATAACTGATATAGTTTAAAGTTGTATTTTCGACGCCATAGCCCATTTTCATTTACGGCCCCAAAAATCTTTCTAAGAATTTTTCTCAAAAATACCAAGAAGTCTTTCATAATTTTGAGATAAGGTCCACGTTTCAGCCCCATATATCAAAACCGATCTTAGTAAGCTCTTGTATATATTAAGGTTTACTGCACGTTTTATATTTTCATTTTTTAAACGTTTATAAAAACCGTGAACAGTTCTGTTTGCTATTGCTATGCGTCTTTTTATTTCATCGTTTGTCGCGTTTGTTGCGTTTACTAGCGATCCAAGATATGTGAATTCTTATGCCTGCTCAAAGGTATGGTGGTTAATTTGAATTCTCTGTTGGATGTTTCGGGGATTTTTAGAAACCAACATATATTTGGTTTTTTCCTCGTTTATCACAAGTCCTAATTCACTTGCCGCCTCCGCAAGCCTTGTAAAACACTGCGCCATGTCTCTCATACTTCTGCCCACTATAACTATATCGTCAGCGAATGCGAGAATTGGCGTCGATCTATTAAAAATAGTTCCATTCATTCTAATAACAGTCATTGCTTGACCACTCTCATTTTTAAAGAAGTATGATCCATATGATCATCCAAAGATGCTTCCCGCGCGAAATTCGCTCACTCCAAACAGTGAAACGTTGTAGAAAGCTTTTTTTTTCGACAGTCACATGTGGGTTCTGAGAAGCCCAAATGCGACAATTTTGACGATTAACAAAGCCATCAAGTTGAAAACATGCTTCATGTTGATGTTTAATAATCTATTTAATGAACTCCCCTCGCTGCGCATGGTCCTTAGGCTTAAGTCCTTGTGTGAACTGAACTTTGTAGGCATAGAGATGCAGATCTTCAGTGAGTATACTCTGTCGAGCGGTAGACTCTTTACAGCTGTCGAAGTTAAATTAATATTCAGACCATATTTTGTACGAAATTTTCAAACTGTGACCTTCAAACAATCAATATTTTTAAAATATTGTTCAATAGTGAAAACGCGTTGTTTTTTCGTGTAACGGTCCATTTGTACTAACCCTAAACTCTCAGCTGTCAAAATATTTTTGTTTTTTTTTGTTGCCAACACTTTACTGCATAAATAGCGGCAAATTCAAATCTTGCGTGAATTTTGGGACTCTCTACTATAACTAGTGAACTGTAGTAAGTTTCTTTATATATATGAAGTATAGAGTTTAAACAATTACTAAAACTATTTTTCTAATAAAGTTTTTAGAACAGAAATTTTACTATAAACTTTATAAATTGATTTAACTTTATGTTGTAGCGTTACATAAAAGGAATATTGCAATTTACGATAAAACCGACAGTTGATGTAAAATTTTTTCCATATATTTACCGACAACAACCATAATTGGTGATAAAAACAGCAAAGAATCAGAATAAATGTTTGTTTTTAATATTATCCTATTTACATTCGCAATATTATGATTCTATGACAATAGTACCTAACATTCAGGTCACGGTAAGGCTCAACATCTATTATGGAGACAAACAACACTACACCTCACTTTTTTCATAATTGAAGTAAATTGATAGTGTACATTGTGGTATTTGCTTTTTACGCTGATAATTGACATCTTGAAGAATGAAAAATGTCTTGTTTGCTTATAAAGGTCGACGTCAATTTTATGTCTGTTGAAAACTCTAGTTATATCTACAATTATAAGACGAGTTGTTGGTCAACATTGCAAATGTTAACCAACAATCGTTATATAAAATACAAAACTTTTAATACAGAGATGTGGTTCACAAAATGTTGTTACACTTTAAAATATCGTATATTCGGAACTCCAACAATATTACAATACTTGTTTACAATAACTCAATGGCAATTATAAACTTCAAAACTTAAAATACTACAACAGAATACTCCACCCAACAAGAAGCGAAAGCTTTGTCGGTACCTTTGATGTTCGTAGGACAGAAATTTCGGAGTAACAATGACAGTTAAACTTGTACTTAGTACACTAAGAAAAATAATGAGGAAGTCGTTCAAAACTGTAGTAAAATTATAGTTACACTGAGAAACGAAGTAATCATTAAAACTATTGTTTTTTAAGTAGATCTGTTTTGTATAAATTGTATTTTTTTCTAAAAAAAGTATATTTAACTAAAATATAAATGTTCAGATAAATTTTGTAACGCGTTTGAATTTCAAATTTAATTTGTTTACCTGCTACGATCTCTCGGTATTGAAAGGAGACTTACCTATTTCCTTACCAGATTTAGATGAGTACCCACAAACAACACAATAAAATCCTCCTTTTCGTGTGGCCATCACAATGAGTTTATTACAAAAATATGTAGAACAGTATTATTCTTTTTTACTATTAAACAACACTTCTCAATATGTAAACAAATAACAAACTTCAGTTTTTATAGGTTGACAGATAAACTATTTAGAACATGGTGGATTGTCACAGAAATTTGAATTGGGAAAAAGCCCTTCGTTTCGCTTCTTGTTTGGTGATGTATTCTGTAATACTACTGTGCCAAAATGTCAATAACATGTTTTTATACAGTGCTAGTCAAAAGTCCGTTTCCCTCCTCGTATCTTTTGAACGGTTATACTTAGTTATAATAGTGAAATTTGTAGGGAGATAATAAACAGACGTAGGCTTCGCATTTAATTAATAAATATTAAAACCTCCGCCTCTGGTTACTTGTCAAAAAGTTGATATTTTTCAATTTTCTAATTGTTTTTACGTCAACATCTACTTTTTGACAATTAACCAGAGGCGAACGTTAGAATATTTATTAATTAAATGTGAAACTACAATTATTTTAATATACCTATTCAATGATACTAATTTTGTTTGGATTTAAAATGATTTTGACGAATAAATTAAATAAATACTAAAATTTTAGTTTTTCATTTAATTAATAAAAATTAAAAAATAATAAACGTCCGCCTTTGATTATTTGTCAGAAAAGTTGACGTTTTTCAATTCTCTAGTTGTTTTTAGTTTGCAAAAGCGTTTCTATCTCAATATTTAGTTTATATTTAATTTAGTCAATTTAAATTTATTCAAGTTGTTTTTAGTTAAATGTTCGTAGTTAATATTTAGTTTAATTATTGTTTAACGAGACGTTTAAATTTTTACAAAGGCAGAATGGTACGTACTGTAGCCGAAAAAGTAGCAGCTGTGTTAATAATTGGTGAATGCGGAAATAATTTTCAGCGGAACGTCTTTTTAATGAGAGGTACCCCGATCGCCCTACATCGAGAGCTTATTTGAGGAAGCTTCTTCGAAAGTTTAAACAAACAGGTAGTGTTCAAGATGTCAAACGATCTGGTCGACCAACAATAAGTGATGACAAAAAAATAATTTAAAAATTGATATAATTTCAGAAATGGTAGTGCATCCTACTTCTTCTACAACCCAAGTTGCACCTATCTATGGAATCAGTCAAAAGACAGTACACCGAGTGTTGGCTGAAAACACATTTCATCCATACAAATTAAAAATTATGCACCAACTTTCAGATGATGACTCCGACCGAAGACTAGAATTCTGTGAAAATATGTCCAATAAAATTAACCAACATTACAGAAAACCAATTTGTTTTAGTGACGAAAGTACTTTTTCTCTCAATGGAAATGTTAACACAAACAATTTGAGGTATTGGAGTGACACAAATCCTCACGTCTTTGGTGAAACACATACTCAATTTCCAAAAAACTAAATGTTTGGGCAGGTATTTTGGGAAACCACATAGTTGGGCCTGTTTTTTCAATACTAACTTAACCGGTGAAGTGTATCTGGAGATGTTACAAAATGCAATTGAACCGTTAATACTTAAAGTTCTGGAGGAAAATTCAGATGAATTCGGCAACTTGGAAATAACGTTTCAACAATATGGTGCTCCTGCACACCATTATGGTGCAGGAAAACATTACCTTGATAAGGAATATCGTGATAGATGGATTGGACGACGAGGTACGATAGAATGGCCCAGCTCGGTCACCCGACTTCACATTATTAGATTTTTTCTGTGGGGATACTTGAAATCTAAAGTTTACGCCACAGCACCCGACAATATTGACATTTTGAAAGAGTACGGCAAGAGTTTAGAAATAGGATGCATTACTGTCAGGAAGTAGATGAAGCACATTTTGAACACTTACTATAAGAACTGGTTGTTAAATATTTATTATTAAATAGAAGCTACAATCTTAAACAAAATTATTATGACTGAATAGGTATTTTCAATACCTTTCCAATATGGTACCACTTGCCGTAAGGTCCCATTCAAAATTATCTGTAACAGTGGCGCTGTAACGTCATCTGTCACTATTACGTCACCTTTATGACCTCCCTCCAAATTTTACTATTATAACAATAACCGTTCAAAAGATACAAGGGGGGAACGGACTTTTGACTAGCACTGTATAGTTTCTGACGTTGCAGATTCATTAGAAATTTCAGTATTCTTCGATGAAATCTCGAAAATTTTGGACTTCTTTATTACTTCTTCTTTTTTGTCAAGGGACGTTTTTATCTGAAATAAAGCTCACGGAACTTTCGTAACACTGCTCACTTTATAGTTATTCGTCTCTCAGGGAGCGACTAAAGCTTACAGGGTGGATCAGTTCCATGGTAGATTACATCGGTAGATTACATCGTTAATTTTCTGACGGTGTAGGGGCCTTCCCAGTTTTGTTGAAGATTTTGGTAGTACCACTTTTTGAACTGTACGTACTCCATCGGGACTTTAAAGCTATGGTTTGTTAGAACAACGCATAACTCACAGTTAGTCGAACGCCTCGCACGTTCGTCAAAATCAAAGAAATGGTTCTCTATGAGAACGGTTTGTTAGGTTCTTCTGAGCTGCGCGCACTGCAGTCCGATAGCCGTGTACGTCGACGGTGTGCGCTGGAATCAATTGCGATTTGATTTGGACGCAAACGTTCAGCTGAGCTCACAGCGTACACATCTATACCGAAATTATAAATTATATGTTTATATAGTTATTATTATTGTAATAATTAAGTGATGTCTACTAAATTTTCTTCCGATGACGATGAAAGACTAGTGGATCTAATACAAATTCCTGGAAAGTCTAAAATATTCTCGAAATTTTTCCTCGTTTTGAAACAACCTTTCTTCGACTGTTAATTTAAAAGCACCCTGTATTAAGAAATGAAAACATTTCGTTTACATTTTTATTTCTTTTATTTAAATTTAACGTTATCAACTCTTCTTCTTCCTCCTCTTCTTGGAGTAATAAAATTATTGCGTTAAGTTTGCGAGAATTTATTTTTTTATACGTACAACCTTTGAGAGAATAAATGTGAAACTAATTTCTAAACTTGTTTTCAGAGCGACAGAATAGTAACTAATTAATAACTGCCGTGAGTCGAGTAGAACAGATTCTGCTGTACGTGTATGCTGTGCGCTGCGCAATGTTCTAACAAACCGTAGCTTTATACTTCCGATATAATAAACCATTAGAAAGATATAGAGTTTCCGATTGAACCCAGTACTCCTTTATAGTTCCACTTTATTTGGTTATTTCCTGCTAAATAGGTCTTGTGTGACCTGAAGCTGTTTCAAGAACTAACAACTGTCGATTTTTATTCCCTGGCTATTGTTTGCATGTCCGTGGTTAGTTGTAGCAGATCGATTCCTTAGAGACCTATCTCTACTAGTATTTCTAGTAGGACTATATGACGGGATTCTGGATGTTGATCCAGTCGACCTTCTGACCTCATTCTTTGGGTCTTCTTTCGCTCTTTGGGATTGGCTTTTGTAATTGTTTTCAAAATGTTCCATTCATCCGCAATTAAAATATCTTCTGCTTTAATATCGGCTACAAATTCTTACAGGCTTTTGTTATGTTTTTGATGTCGAACTTTCAGTTAACTTTAAACCTGAAGTAAAGAAAAACCTAATTTACATGCTGCTGACCATATCTTGTCTCTAAAGCTTCAACGAGAGAGGTATAAGTGATGGAGTGAAAGAAAGCTGGACAAAAATTAAGTCTAATATAAAGAAATATAAATAAATCGTTCCCAAGGCGAAGAACTTTATGATTTTGTACAGAACTGAAGGAAAAATGTAAAGAAAAGAAAAAAGCTTACCTGAAATACATGTTAACCAAAACACAAGTAGCCCAGTCTGGTTAAAAAAAAAGGTGGAAAAATGTTTCGCAGATATCTGAAGCTTTTAAGACATAGGTGGGGGATACTAGATGATGAATAGATGAAAAGATACTCCTAGTTTTACCTTGCGTTTTTTTTAAGCAATAATTTATGGTCAAAATTTGATTTTTTGTCTATAAATTTTTTCCCTTATATTTTAAATAAACAATATTTATGTCATTTTTTTATGTCAAGAGTATCTTTATTTTCCCGTTTTTTTAATTAAAATTAATAAATAATTTACAGAGATATTTGCAAAAAAGCAGTTTTTTTGCACTAATTTATAAATTTTATTAATTTTTTTATTAACAAAATAAAATGGTATTAATACATTTAAACATCAAGGAATTACCATCTTTTAGATTTGTGCGAAATTTCCCCCCGATCAGTCAAATATTTTATAAGTTATTTAATTTGTTTATCCCTGAGGCTAATTATTTAAACTATTGAGCTTGCCCTATGCATGATGCTAGACACATTCAGCAAATTTCATAGGATTCTTTAAGACTTAGACTATCTCAGAAGTTAAATGCATATTGAGTTTTCATCGAAATTATTTTCAAAATAAACGTTTGAAAAAGGGGTATGTTTTTTACTTATAAACAATTGTAATAACTTCTATATTTTTTAAGCTACAGAATTGTACGTACAACCATTGGATAGCTGGTAAAAAGCTCACATTAAAAAATAAAAAACCTTCTATGACCAATATAAACGAAGTTAGTGACTATTTTTAAAAAAATAATATCTCCATTGTTTATAAACATTAAGAAGTAAAATTTGCACAAATTTTGAATGAAAATCTAAACTTTATATTGAAACTTATAGCTATAAAATTTATCTAATTTTTCGAAACGACGGTACTTTCGAAAGATCGACATAGGAAAGTGGAGAGGATATATGTTTCCGCTCCGTTTTTTTTTTCGGCATCGGAACTTCAGATTGCAACACGTAGGAAAAATTTACATTATCTCGGCTTCCTTTGCAGCTGCAAGCCTCTTTTTTTATTCCGGGGTAGCTCGTCGAAATATGAATAACTACATAGTTTTCACTGGCCGGAAAATATGGGAAAACTCGGAAAAATTGAGTACATTTGAAATTCACCATAAATACTTACTTTTTTTAATTTGCTCGAATAGTCTGTCGCAGTATTAATAATGATGACATAATTTTCACCCCCCATAAATCTCGGAAAATCCCGGAAAATTAACATATGTTTTTTCATTTTATATCAATGATGTAATAATACTTATATATTTTATAAATTGAATTTTAGGTAATTTTTTACACATTATATTATTATATTCCTTATATTAATTATAATTGTTTGTATTTTTATAATTAACAATATTGATTTTTATTCTATTTTTCTTACAAATATGATATACAATATTAATCTAATCGCCTTACTGCTTTGATAAAATAAGTCGATTTTTTCATCACTTGCCTTATAAATTTTACAATGTTTATTGAACATTTTTTATTTTCTTTACATACAATGGTTTAAAAGTTAAAATTTGGTTCATTTATTCGACTTCACTGTCAGGTCTGAACCGTTTTGTTGCAGGTTATTTGTCTTCACTTATTAAGTCAGTCTTTCCATACATTAACATATTAATGGGCGATCTTAATGTCAAGGTGGGTCAAGGTAAGGTAGGAGAACAAGTAGGAAAATATGGGCTTGGAAACAGAAATGACAGAGGAGATCGATTGATTCAATTTTGCCAAAGTGAAGACTTCGTAATAACTAATACCTTTTTCAAATTACCTCCTCGACGGTTATATACATGGACATCTCCACAACATACCAAAGAAAAAATAGTGAGAAATCAAATAGACTACATTATGATAGCAAGGAGGTATCATAATGCTGTTAAATGTACTAAGACGTACCCAGGAGCTGATATAGGCTCAGATCATAACCCGGTTGTTACTGTGATAGAGGCGAGACCAAAAAAGATTAGAAGACCACACAGAAAGGCACTAGATTTAAATAAACTTAAAAACAAAAATATACGACAAGAAACAGTAGAAGAAATAAATGAAAACCTCCGTTCAGTGCAGCAACAAATTAACGATACAAACAACGTTAACCAAAAATTAAAGTACATAAATAGAGCTATACAAACAGCAGGAAAGAAACATCTTATAAAAACAACAACAAAGAATAAGGGGTGGATGACACAAGATATACTAGACTTGATGGAACAAAGAAGAAAGATGAAGAATTACCCAGACAAATACAAAGAAATAAATAAACACATAAAAAAGAGAATAAAAGAAGCCAAAGAGGAGTGGATTAAAGAACAATGTGAAGAAATGGAAACCTATGAGAAAAAGTACGATGCGTTCAATATGCACAAAAAAGTAAAAGAGATAACAGGAAGCATAAATAAATGCCAAATAAGTAAACTTAAAGACAAAGATGGAAATCTTATTATAGATCTAGAGAATAAAATACAAAGATGGACCGAATACCTGAATGAATTATTTGAAGACGATAGAAACAACTTAACTCAGATAATCAATGCAACTGGGCCAGACATATTGAAAGAAGAAGTAGAATACGCAATAAGAAACGCTAAAAATGGAAAAGCAAATGGACCTGATGAAATTCCTACAGAACTGTTGAAGCTTTTAAATGATAAATCCGTAACGATAATATTAAATTTTGCAGCGAGGAGCTAAAACAGTTTCCCCTCCACTTTCCTATGTCGATCTTTCGAAAGTAACTTCGTTTCGAAAGGTTTTAAGTTTCGAAAAATTGGATGAATTTTATAGCTATAAAATTCAATATAAAGGTTAGATTTTCATTCAAAATTTTTGCAAATTCTACTTCTTAATGTTTATAAACAATGGAGATATAATTAACAAAAAAATTGTCGCTAACTTCGTTCCTATTGTTCATAGAATGTTTATTTTTTGTGAAATGTGAGTTTTTTTACCAGCTATCTAATGGTTGTAGTACAAGTCTGTAGCTTGAAAAATATAGAAGTTATTACGATTGTTTATAAGTAAAAAACATACCCCTTTTTCAAACGTTTATTTTGTAAATAATTTCGATGAAAACTCAATATTTATTTAATTTCTAAATTAGTATAAGTCTTAAACAATCCTATAAAATTTGTTAAATGTGTCTAGCATCATTCATAGGGCAAGATCAATGGTTTAAATAATTAGTCCCAGGGATAAACAAATTGAATACCTTTTAAACTGTTTGACAGATCAGGGGGAAATTTCGCACAAATTTAAAGGACTGTAATTCCTTAATGTTGAAATATATTAATAACATTTTATTTTGTTAATAAAAAAATTAATTAAATTTATACATTAGTGCAAAAAAACTGCTTTTTTGCAAATATCTCCGTAAATTATTTATCAATTTTAATTGAAAAAACGGGAAAATGAAGATATTCTTGATATAAAAGAATGGTAAAAATATTGTTTATTTAAATTATAAGGGAAAAAACTTATGCATAAAAAATCAAATTCTGACCATAAATTATTTTTTAAAAAAAACGCAAGGTAAAAATAGGAGTATCTTTTTATCTATTCGTCATCTAGTAACCCCCACCTATGTCTTAAAAGCTTCAGATATCTGCGAAACATTTTGCCGTGAAATCGATGATATTTGTATAACCAGACTCGGCTAAAGAGGCAGACCATAATTACAAGACAATTAGAAACGAAACACATGCACTTGTAAGAAAAATAAAAAATGATCACTGCAAACGCTTTTCGAAAGAAATGGAACATGATTTGTACGGTCTGCAAAAGGAAATATGGATCTTCATAAGAAGTCAAAGAACGGAAGTAAAGGAACTAATAGAACCAAAACACATAGAAAAGGATACGTGGATTGACTACTTAAAAAAACTGTATGCGGAGGAACACAAACGACGCTAGAACCGGAAACACCAGAAATTACCAGAAATGAAGAACTTATATGACGGAATACCAAACTAATTACTGAAATATTGTGAAGCAGCAATGACAGAACAATTAACAACATTAATTAATCAAATTATAAAACAATAAAATACCGGAAGAATGGAGAACGAGCGTACTAATTTTACTAAAAAAAAAGGAGATAAAAAATAGCCAGAAAACTACAGAGGTATAAACTTGTTAAATACTACGCTAAAATTTTCAACTAAAATTTTACAAATGCTAATACATCAGAGGATAAAGTTAGCAGATGAATAACAGGGTTTTCGTAGTGTAAGATCGTGTATAGATGCAATATTCGTTATAAAGCAAATTACTGAGAAATCACTAGAGTATAATAGACCAGCATTTCTGTGTCTGATTGACCTAAAGAAAGCGTTTGACAGAGTAAGACTCAAAGATGTGATCCATCTTCTGTATAATAGAGAAGTTCTCCTAAATATAAAAACTATCGAAAACATGTACCTAAACAACAAAATTAAAGTCACAACAGATGGAGAACTTACAGGACCTATAGAAATAGGCAGCGGAATAAGAGAAGGGGATTTATTGACCCCATGCTCTTCAATTTAATCATGGATGAAATCATCAAAAGCGTTAACAAAGGAAGAGGATACAGAATGGAAAACAAAGAAATAAAAATACTTTGTTATGCAGACGACGCAATATTTATAGCCCAAGATGAAGATAGTTTGCAAATACTGGTCCACAGATTTAACTTAAGAGCAAAAGAATTTAATATGACAATCTCATCTCAGAAAACTCAAACAATAGTAGTCAGCAAAGAACCAACCAGATGTAAAATAGAAATTGATGGTATCAGTATTGAATAAGTAAAGTATAATACCGGGAATTACACTGTCTAGCTATGGAGACCTGGACAAAGAAGTGAGAGATCAAGTACAAAAAGCAACTAGACTGGAAGGATGCCTTAATAACACTATATGGCGAAATAGACACATTAACTTTGAGATCAAGGCAAGAATTTATAAAGCCAGTGTAAGACCAATAATGAGATATACTTCAAAAACACGACCCGACACAGCCACAACGCAAAGGCTACTGGAAACGGCAGAGATGAGAGTACTGAGAAGAATTACAGGAAATACGCTGAGAGATCGAAAGAGAAGTAAAGACATTAGAAGAAAATGCAACGTAGTGTGTATAAATGAATGGACAAATAGCAAGAGATAAGTCACCAATTTTCAGAAGAAGAATATTACTAATTTTTAATATTTTTAGTATTATTAATTGAACGTATCGTTTTAAGAACAAAATATGATTAAAATGTCAGATTTTGGTAGTTCATATTTCTTTCCTAGGTGGCGTAGTTACCCTACCGAACAAACTGTCTGACTTGTCGTCCTAGCCTTGTATATAGATAGATCTTTTAAGTTTGGAATATGTACAACAAGACCTGTTTCTGAAACTGAATATTATACGATGGAAAACTTTATAAAGCCATTGCAGATATATCCGTTTATTCACGGTTTTATCTCCAAAGATATTTTAAAAACAAATCATATAAAATATATATCGCAAATTATGCTTCATTTTAAAACTAAAATTATTATCAAGCGTAAAGTAAACGAGGCATGGAATTTTGTATAACTATTAAACGTATGAACCGCTTCAATAAATAAATATGGCGCCGGAAACCTATAAATTCAAATATATTAACTTGAATCCCACATTTTAAAACGTTTTATAATAATATTACCTTTTCTTTTCAGTTCCCGGGAACTTATCAAGTCGGCAATTTTGGATAATGATTTTATGAAGAATTTGGAGCTCACTCAAATCAGAGAGATCGTGGACTGTATGTACCCAGAAGAATATAAGACTAATGATATCATTATTCAGGAGGGAGATGTCGGTAGCATAGTGTATGTTTTAGAAGGTAAGTAATTAAAAATTAAATATTTTTTACTTTTTTACACTTAAATTTTTAGATTTTGTTTTAATTACACGAATATATTGCTTCAAGAAATAGAACAATAGTCAATGCATAAATAAATATGCAGAATTTTATTATTTAAAAATAACTGAAAAACTTATTGATATTTTAAATAATTAGTTGTGTACAATCACATAACATTACTAGCCTCTAATTAAATTACTTAAAGCGATATTTTTCTTCGACTTCGTTGATTTCTTCGTCTGATTTTAGCGGCCATGAGCGATTGCTTCACCGATGGTGTCGTTTTATTTGCGATTTTTTCAGTGAGTGAAAGACATGTCGAACACATGTCCATATGTGGCGCCTTAAATGAAATATTGAATTTTCTATTAAAAATCATTCGAAAATATTCTACCTGTGTCTCTGGTTCGGCTTGAACATTGTAAATTTTCCAAAGTTTATTAATACTCAGATTACATGATGCATACTTGCGCTCATTTCGACCCCTACAGTAATGAGACTCCACGCATTTTATATGTTAATAAACTCGGCCATCAGTTTCTCTTTATATAAATGCGTTCGTTTGTCTCCTCCCCTTTTCTCACATGGAAGATTACTTTCCCCTCTAAAATTGTTCATCATAGTTCGGAGTCGGCCCCTTGTGATCCTCAAGGCATTAGTGAAAGTCTTTTGGCAAATGGGTAACTTGCCATCTGGACCTTTTATGAAACACTTGCATGTAGTCGTCTTATTACGATTAACTCTAGTTTTTGGGCGACGTCTGCGAACAGGCTTTAACTCTAGGAATTGCAGTATAAAGGTGTCTTGTTTAACTTTCTCTTCATTTTTATGAAAAGCTTTATAAAATGCCATCGTATCCTCCATATTCAGTTTTGTGCACTAGTAGGTTCTCCCGTCGTACTTGCATGTTGGCATTTTAGGCGTTTTCTCACATTTCTCGCCCATTTCTCTGGCTGTGCGACTCTTTTTCTACACTTTATAGGCGTTAATACTTCTGGTGTTGTCTCCATTTATTACTAATGTTCATTTTCTTAGCTTTGACGCTAGTATGACCGTCATCTTAAAAATCACCGACTACGTGATACAATCTAGCGCTCTGATTGGTGCAGAGGGATATTGGTTGTTTTGAAACCTACAATATCTTGGAGAATGATCGTTTTGAAACAACAACCAATTTCTACATTTAATTTGTTGTGATGATGATACATTCAGGTAATATCCCAGAAGAATGGCTATTGTCAACATTTGTAACGCTACCAAAAAAACGATCTGCGAAAACGTGCGAAGATTTCCGAACTATCAGTCTTATGAGTCATGCACTTAAAATTTTTCTGCCATCAAATCATACATGCCAGAATTTACAAGAAATGCGAAGAAAATGTCGATGAAATGCAATTCGGATTCCGCAATTCCATGGGTACACGTGAAGCACTTTTCACCTTACAAGTCCTACTTCAGAGATGCCACGATGTCAGTTGTGATGTCTATATTTGTTTTATTGACTACGCCAAGGCATTTGACCGTTGTCAGCACCAGAAGATGGTCACCGCACTACAAAGAGTAGGATTGGATGAGAAGGACATTCGGATCATCATGAATTTATACTGGAACCAGCGTGCTCAAGTCAAGGTCGAAGACCAGCTGACCGACCAAGTGAAGATCATGCGAGGAGTAAGGCAAGGATGTGTGCTATCGCCGACTCTTTTCAATATATACTCTGAGGAGATTTTTAATGAAGCCCTCACAAACCTAGACATGGGAATCCGAGTGAACGGTGAATACATCAATAATATCCGCTACGCCGATGACACTGTGTTACTAACAACCAGCCTAAACGATCTGCTGGCCTTACTAGACCGAGTGCGAACTGTGAGCGTAACATACGGACTGAACCTTAATATTAAGAAAACTAAATTCATGGTTGTCAGCCGTACAAATTTAGATCCCGTGGCACTAATGGCAGGTAGCGAAGAGATCCAGAGAGTCGACAGATTCACTTACCTCGGAACTACCCTCAACGTACAATGGGACTACGCTCAAGAGATTAGATCCAGAATTGAAATGGCACGGTCTACATTTATTAAGTTGAGATCCTTGCTGTGCTGCTGTGATCTCAGTTTGGGAACCAAGATGCGGATAGTGAGGTGCTACGTTCTTCCAGTGTTACTATATGGAGTTGAAGCCTGGACACTGACGCAAGCCACTGAAAAACGAATCGAAGCCTTCGAGATGTGGATATACAGAAGGATACTAAAAATATCTTATGTGGACCATGTCACCAACGTTGAGGTCCTACAGCGCATGACAAAAGAAAAAGAAGTGCTTAATTTAATTAAACAACGTAAGCTTGAGTACCTTGGCCACGTGATGCGGAACGAAGAAAAATATCGAATTCTTCAACTCGTTATGCAGGGTAAAGTATTTGGCAGAAGAGGACCGGGACGCAGTCGTATCTCGTGGTTAAAAAATCTCCGACAATGGTTTGGGATGACCTCAGCGGAGCTGTTTCGCAGAGCAGTCAACAAAACCATGATAGCCTTGATGATCGCCAACATCCGGACCGGATAAGGCACTGAAGAAGAAGAAGAAGATGATACATCTCTATTTGTTTTTTACGAGTATTTACAGAATCAATAAAAACCAACTGTTGAATCAAGATCATTCTACACTACCCAATTCACACTAAATGACTTATTTTTGTTCTCGCTCGTTATAACTAAATTACCAGTTCAACATTTCTTAACGCTTGAGGTTGCTGCGATGCTGCGTTTAAGATTCACGTTCTGAACTTATCTATTTTGAATGGAAGAATTGCTTTTAACATTGGTCAATCTAATAAGTTTAGTGATTTTTATGTATCTAACTGGAAGGATAAAAACGTTAGTCCTACATTTATGCTATAAAATTAGCTTATACAGTGTTCCGAATACTATAAAGTGTTGTTCCTCAAAGTCTGTGCCAAACTTTACATATCCAAAAGCAATCGGATTCTATATATTTATTTCTAAATAATAGTTAATAGGTAATTAGTAATAAGTTATAATGAAAAATAAAATCTAAAATCTAAATCTTTTAACACCATCTATATTTCTTATCAATATTTTATTAAAGAAAGGTAGTTCCAATTGTATTTTAAAAGTGCTCTATATTTTTTTACTTAAACCTAAACAACAACTATAAAACAAAGACAAGATAAAATTTCTTTCACTTAAATATAACACCATATTGTGGCAATGAAAAGATATCTATCTCTAGATACTATAAATTTTTATAGTGCTAGGATTTGTATTTTCTACATTTGTATATTTTTATTCTGGATGTTACATTTTGATTTCAAATTTAATCATTTCGGTTAATAAAAATTTTAATTGTGTGTAATATACTATTACTATAATATATTATTCTATTTATCTAAATTCAGTAACGATGTCTAAAATTAAATTTTCAAATCTAATTACAAAGCGCGCAGCGACATCTACCAGCAAATAGTGAAAGTTCACGATGGTACAAACAGAAATCTAGAGTGAAAGTTAATATCACAGAAAATGATTTGAGCTTTAATTCCAGAGATATGTAACAGAGTTTACATATCTCTGTTAAGTTCTAACCGACGGTAGGCAACACATATAACAACATGCTTGTATTTGCTACTATCGAATTATAAGTCTTTATTCTTCAGGATATCTACCATGTTGAAGATATTCTTGAACATCTACGAACTATTTCAGAGGATGGCATATTATATTACTTGTTTTATCGTGAAATTAGGTATGGAATAACTTGTAATTATGTAAAAATAAATTTCTTATTTTATCTATAAACCTACATTTGAGTCACCCATTTCCAAAATCAGTTAAATCCACTTGAAAAAATTTGTGGGAATAGGCCAATAACTAGTTGCGTACCTACCGTCATAGGGAACGTGATAAAGTTGTTATCAAAAAAAAATTAAAAAATAAAGCTTTTTCCTAATAAAAATTGTATAAAATTAAAGAAAAAATGTAGGCACTGTAAAATATTAAAAATTTATTATAGCTGATTTTGGAACAGTAATAGGATTTAACTACTTTTGAAACTATTATGTCATAGTATTATATTGTTGTGAGGGCAAAATTTTTGCTTTAGTTAGATTGTTACAATAATGAAGCAATTTTTACTGAAAAGTTTTATTCGTACATTTTTTTAATAGTATTTGGTGTCTATTTTTTTAATCAATAGATTCGTCCTCAGCATTCAGTTCAAAATCATCTTCTTCGTCATCTACAGGATCGATTGGTTGTTGCAACATTTCCTCAAAAAACTTTAACTTCTGGTTGTTTTTCCAGTCTGTTCCATAATGGAGATCCAATAAACACTTTATATCTTTAATTTTCGCGTCTTTAACTGCCACACCTTCTGGTATTTCCGGAACAGCTTGATTTCCGAAAACTTTTCCTCTTTTTAAAACTGAAAAGTTGTAGTTGGCCTCTCCTTGGATCAAAGCTGTGTTTGGATTTCTTGTAGATCGTGTGAAAATGAATTTTTTAGCTTTTTGAAATTGGAAATGCCACTGTCCTGGAGGTTTTACCACAGCTTCTGTGACACTTTTCCAGTTACTGACAGAGCAGTCTGCACCCAGCTTTATCACAGTACAGGTATTTTTAATGATATCAGTGTATTCGTCTGGATTGTTGATAACACTGAAATTTTGAAACTGTCGTTCTAAAATTCCAAAGACTCGGTCTGGCGGGATGAACGAATGTCCGACTACAGGAAAGTATAGTACCACCTTATTCACGTTACGAGGAGCATCCTTAATAAGCCAACTGATAAGCATACCAACAACAATGGTGTTTTTATTTTGTCCCCCACAACCATCAGAAAAGAGTTTGACTGTAGTGACATTTTCAAAGTTCGAGTTCTGTAATCTATGGTACAAAGCAGATGCTATTTGATTGGATCCCTTTTGATACTGGTTTTCTGTCCAAAGATAGGAGAATGTGTTGTGGCAATTTCGTGTGGCTTTGGAGTGCCCCTCACATATAACAAAGTTATAAAGATACAACTGACGCTTATAGTACGCAGCCTGATCAGGTATTTTAGGCAACACCAAGTTTTTTTGGCAGTCATAGCTGAACACAAGCTCGTTATCATTGTTCTCTCGTAAGAACATATAAAATTTCTCAGCACGAACTTTATGGACTTTCAACTCCAATTTTAAAGCTGCTCGTTTGTCACCATCCTTTTCGGTTGCTGTCTCGCATTCAAGTCGTATACATGTAGAACACTTATCAGTGTATGGGGCATCAAACCCGATATTAAAATTGGTGGCAAACACGTTTCTGAAGAAATCATACTTGCATGTTAATTTGGGAGTTGGATGTTGCTCACTGTACATATACCACATTTTTTTAATGCTCAGTTCACTCGGAAGATATTGTCTGTGTTTGTTCTTTGCTCTACAGTAGTGTTTCTGCACTGGTACAAAAGATTTAATAAAAGTTTTGATGCTTTCTTTCTTTGTGTTAAACTTTTCAACGTGGCGGGCTCCTCCACGAGTTTCAGATGGGAGTACACCTGTCTGAAGAAATTTTTGGCAAAGTAACTGCACCCGGTTTCGACTTTCTTGGAGTATTGCAAGTAATGCCGCTCGACACACTTTAATATTTTCTGTTTTATTGTGTCTTTGCTTAGGTAAGTAGAAACTAGTGCTTACCATTCTTTTTGAGATACGTTCTGGAATCCGGGTTCTTTTTGCAGAAAAAACCATAACATGTTGCAGAATAAATTGTGTCTTCGATTGTAGGTCCGCATCTTTGTAATATCTGCGATGGATTTTTGTTACGTCTTGCAAGGAAAGCTCTGAGCATCGATACTTGCTTTTGCTTGGATGTTTGCAGTTTGGCATTTGAGGAAATCCCTTTGGACGGTGCCTAAAAAAACAAATTTGTTACACTTTCAGTTACCTAATCGCTTTCGCTGTAGTTGACGTTATGAGAGTTTAGGAAAGATTAGCCTGAATCTAAAGGTATAAGTAAAGACGAATAATAACGGATTATAAAAGGTGTCTCGTAAATGTGCCAATAAATTTCAGGGGATAAAAGTATACCTCTAAAAAACATTAAAAATGGTTATGTTAACATACCATTCAAAATGTGTCGTTGTTGAGATACTTTTTTTGTATTGTTTGCCGATATTTCTTAAAATTTTAGTACCTACTGTAGATATGATGAAAGTTTGTATACTAGTACTACTTGATAAAACAAGCATTTTTTTCTAAATTGATCATTTCCAGAGGCGCAGATACAGAGTAAATTTTGGGTTTTTATCCCAATAACTTCTACGTCACTGTAAAATAATGAAGGTTGTTGGCATATTGACGAAACACTGTATAAATTTTTATTATAATAATTACAATTAACTTACCTAGATACTTTTGCAATGGTTTTTTTCCAAGTGGAAGGATTGCTTTTTCGTTTTTTAGCCAAAGAACCAGTTGCCTCTGCTATTACTTCAACATTATCAACGATTTCAGGATTTTCCGCTGGCCCCTCCATGATATTAAGAACTGTATCGTCCAGTAAAAGCACCTGTTATGGTTTATTTTAATGTTTCGAAAAAAAAATAGTGTTATGCTTTTAGGTTTGTCTCAATACTACAATACAAGCGCTTCTATTTCTCACAAAAAATGTTTAACTACCTGCTTCGGTGGTCGATTTGTAACTAACAGTGGCTGTGGCACCGAACTCATGGTCATGTGGGTTTAGTATTTCTTTTAACTTGTTTTGACACCGTGACAGATTTAACTGGTTTTGAAACCGACCACCGAATACATTTAACTGCTTTTGGAACAGTCCGAACTTTTCAGCCGGTATTTTCAACGCAATGTAACTGAGTTTGAAACAGTTTGAAGATACACACATGTAAGGAGACTAACAAAGAATTCATTGAAATCATAACGTCCATTTTTTTAAATTTTGGATTTAACTGATTATGGAACTGGGCGACACATTTATTTATTTTATTTTAAAGTGAAGTTGCTGGATATGATACCCAAATATAGATAAAAATACTTTAGTTTCTTGTACATATCTATAATATAGATTTTTTACTAACTTAGTGGACGGGATTGGTGAATAAACATCAAAGGTTGAATTTCTAGTGGAGTAGTCATGATTAGGTGTTGCTGGCAAAACCTGTAGGTGTTTACAAATTAAGCAAACAGTTTCTAAAATATATAAAGAGGAAAGCGTTAAAATCCCGTGATTTTTTAAGTAGCTTCTGCTATGTTTTGTTCTTCTGAAGCCAAACAGACACCGTATTGCCCTTTTCCTAATTTAAAAATAACATCCGATTGGGCAGCTGTACTAGAACCAAAAAAAAGGAATACCATATCGATGATGAGACTCGAACAAAGAAAAATATGTTATTTTGGAAGACGCTAAATTGATTTCCTTCGAAACAAATCTTATTGCATCGCGGGCTAAGGCTAGTTTCTTGCTTAACAAATCGAGGTGAAGAGACCATTTAATATTGCTGCCTATAAAACTACCAAGAAATTTGACAGAATCAACGATGCTGATCTGGCAGTTATTAAGAAGCAAGGGTTAAAGAGCTTCTTTATAGGATAATGCTACTGTCTTATCCTTGTTAAAAGAGAGTAAATTAGAGTCGGACTAAGCTTTTATTTTAAGTAGATCAGAAGTTATACTTGCATGAAGAGTTGCAAAATTAGAGCAATACTGGTATCATCAACAAAAAGAAAAAAATTTCCATCAATTTTTAAATTAGGGATGTGATTTATAAAGATAAAGAAAAGTAAAGGATCCAATACTAAACCTTGTGGTCCTCCACATACAATGCTTTTGTGGCTAGCGTCAGCATCATTTGCTCTAACTAGTTGTTTCCTATTCCTTACGTAACATTGGAACTAATTCAATGAAATACCTCGAATTCCGTAGAAATTTCGTTTTTTTATCGAAATGTGATTTACACAATCAAAAGCTTTGACATAGTCACTAAAAACAGTGGCAGTATAAAGGTTATTGTTTAGTGCTTAATAGACCTCATGTAGTAGAGAAAACATAGCATAGCTAGTATTTTTACTAGATAAAAAGCCGAACTGACTTTGTGATCATAAGTCTTTCAAAGGACTTTGGTGAGATCAGGACTTCCAACCCCTATTTTTGGGAGATTTGAGACAATTTTTATGGATAGTCTATCAGTACTAGAGGAAGATTTGCTTTTGATATTATTGATTGTTTGGATCAGTACAGATTTATCAGCTTTTGAATTCGAGATCTTTTGTAAATTGGGGAGATAGGAAATGGGATCTTGTTGTGGAAAAATAGTTGATGTGTAAATGAAGTATTCATTTAGATTTTCAGGGTTAGGAAGGAAAAATGTTTGAGGTGTGTTAATTTTCTTTCTTGATAGTACTCTTTTTTAGCTGTTCTGATAAGTTTTAGATGGGTTTCTCTGTACTTACTAATATATTCAGTGACAGAGACATTGGGAGTAAATTTCTTGATGTACAGTAGTAGTGAACGCATATTGAATCGTCAGTTTAAATTTTTATGACACGTCTCGTTTTGGACTGGTGCTAAAGGTCAGTAGATTTATTGTAATGAAAGATGCCAAGAATTTTTTATTCTTAGTTCACAAAATTGTTCTTTTGAAGTTGGTTTTTATATACATACAAAAATCTAAACAAACTTAAACATATTAAATATATGTATGAGAATATTGAAAACTATGTTTCGTTATAAATAAACTAAATAATATTTTTCCTGTTGCTTGTGAAGTTTACCGTTTGATATCATCTAAAGTAACCCCTTCTTTTTTGTTTTATCAAAATATTTAAATACATTAAATATTGGATATCATGGATTGATATCACGGATCTACACATTTATTCTCCGCGATGGCAGACATTATCCAAATCACCAGTCACTTTGCAAATACAGACACACGAAACAAACAATTATATCTATACATGTACAATCGTTACTGACAACTAGTTACGCTACTGACAGTAAGCCAGAATAAGGTTTAAAGTGTAAGTGGGCGTGTCGACTTTTAAGTAAACGTTGCTAAGGCTTGTTTCTGAGAAATTGGTTTATTCTACACAGAAAGTGTCAATAAACATTTTTATTCAAAATTATCTCAGTTACCTACATCCCCCTCCCTGGAGGAAGCCGGGGAGTAGGAGTGGTATACTTTTTTGTATAAAAAAATTAAAAAATTTGTTAAAATCCTTTATAAAAGGTATGTAATTATATACCTTTTATAAAGGATTTTAACAAATTTTTTGTGATACATGGTATACAGCCAACTATAGGAACTTAGTTTCCTTGTGGATTTTTTTGTATCTTTTTTAGAGTCGCAAAATTCAGCTTGTTCGTATGATTTTTAGAGGTCAAATCTTTGACGACTGGACTATATAGTGTGTCTTACTTTCAATATGTATATTGGTATATTGGATTTATTATATATTTTATATTAAACTTTGATTTAAGAATTATCATTTACTGGTTATATAAGTCTGACAGACGTAACACTAGACACAATTTCATATCCTTCAACCTTGATATTTTACAGTCAATTATAATAAATTATTTCCCATTTGTATCTAGTGTTGAAGGTGATGCTCGATACTTTCACTACCTGCAAATAGTTGCGGACAAGGATTTGCAAACAACTTTTTTGCTGATTACGTTGTTTTGAGTAAAAACACATAATTGCTTTGTTTTTACAGTTTTGTTATTATTATTACACTTTATGATCTATAAATAAAATAATAAATTGATGAAAGTATATAAGATTCGCATGTCCAATTCAAAATGGTTTCACCTTATGTTTAATGTTATTGTTGCTACAATCTGTCTGTTGCATTTTTAAACAATGATGACATTATTCACGAATTATTGTTTAAATTACACAGACGAATGATGAAAAAACTTTTTCATTTAAAACACCTTATTCCTATAATTTTTAGAGTGCTAAATCCAATTATAACATTCACTAAGTTTTATTACCTACCATTTATTCACATTTACACTCAAATTTATTAAATTTTGTGATTTTTTTGAAGAGTTTAACAGCTTTTATATACCTAGTTCAAATGGAATTATAAAATAACTTGTACTGAATGTAGAAGAGTTGGCAACACTGCTGAAACAAATTATTTATCTATTCACAGCTCACGGTTAGATTTACAACCTACGAACCGTGTTCACAGCTGATGTTTTGTTTAGTGTCAACGTAACCTCACTTTCTGGTTTAAAGTAAAATATCTAATCGCAGTTGTAACAACACTGACGGTTTTTGTTATATTTGTGGTGAGTTTCTTATTAAAAAAAAACAAAGATACATTATAGACTTTGTGAACAAGGTTTATTTCTCATATTTTGGCACTAAACTTGGTTATCAGGATAAATCTTGGGACCAGCAAAAGGTATGTTATGTTTGTGTTGAAGATCTTAGAAAATGGCAAAAAAAAGAGAAAACAGCCTATAAGTTTGCTGTGCATGTGGTATGGGTCGATCTTAGAAATCACACTAATGATTGCTACTTTTGCATTATTGGTATTACTGGCCATATCTCAAAAAACAAGAAAGTAATAAGCTACTATGTCTATCCCATTTTCCGCCATCTGAACAGTAGAGGAAAATGTACACTCAGATGCAAAAAAACGCAACGGAGAAAATTTTGGTCAAATTCAAAGTATTTCAGTTTTTTTATTTTTAGCTCTATTTTGATGATTTTTTGAGAACACTGTGTAGAAATTTATAAATTTTAATTTAGTATAGTTAGTTTTTTAATAAAATTTTGCATTTGACTTATTATACGGGGTTAGTCGAAAGGTGGTTTTTTATCTGAAACATCCTGTGGAATAATTCCGTTAGCGGATTTTCGTAAAACCTTGTTTTTCGGTTGCAAAAATGTCTTTTACGTATTATGTTTTTTGTTTCATGTGAAAATATAGATTGATTCATTTTTAGGAGCGACATGCCTTTGCCACCCACAATTTACGACTTTTCTATTATTACCATTATATGTTGTATTAATTCGACATATCGACAACCCAGAGCACTTATTTAAATAATGATTAAAACCAAATACATGATCTTAGTTTTAATGAACAATGATAAAAATAACAAAACATAAAAAAAACAACTTGAATGTAACTTAACCTAAGTACGCAAATAACAAAGAAAAACTACTAAAAAATAACTTAATACTTTGTATTGCCTCTCCTAGCCTCTATAACTGCCTGTACACATCGGCTCATGCTGTCTATGAGGTTGCGAATATCACCTTGATGGATGTTTTGTCATTCCTCTTCTAGAGCCAAGCGAAGTTCGTTAATTGAGGCTGGTGCGACTTCGCGACCTTTAATATTTCTACCAAGCATATCCCAAACGTGCTTTATTGGGTTCAGATCTGGCGAATACGCTGGCCAGTTCATTTTATTAATACCAACTTCTTCTAAATATTGCGTGACATACATTACAAAGTGGGGTCGCGCATTATCTTGCATTAATGGAAATCATCGCCGATATATTGAGAAAAGGGTACTACGTAATTCGCTAAAATTTCCTCAATATACCGGTGTGCAGTCGACGAACCCTTAATAAATATCAATTCAGTGTGCGCCTCTCGGGATATTCCTGCCCATACCATCAGCGAACCCCCTCCATGGCTAACGCGGAGACTGAAAGCGCACTCGGCAAATCTCTCTCCAGTTCGACGCCATACTCGTTCTCTTCTATCTGATGATTAAAGACAGTATCTCGACTCATCCGTAAAAATAACATTACTCCATTGTCCTAAATTCCAATGTAAATGTTCCCTGGAAAATTGTAGTCTAGCCACTATGTGCCGTGGAAGTAATTTGGGCCCAGTTGCTGGTCTGCAACCTTGCAAACCAAATTCATGTAATCTTCGGCGAACTGTAAATACACACAGCTCCGCTGTTACATGACGATCCCGCAAAGCGTTGATTGGTATAAAACGATCATCTAAAGCGGTAGTTTTGCACTTCCTGTCAATTTCCGCTTTACGCTTGTTTGTTCCAGGTCGTATAAAACGTTCCACTACCCTTTGGATGGTAGAGCGATGAGTGTGTAGTACTCTAGCCACATATTCATAATTTCGCCTATCTTCAACCAGAGCAATGGCTTTCGCACAATCTTCGACACTAAGAACCATGATCAATCATAGGTAAACAAAATGTACGTGTCAATATGACATAATGATAACAGTCACCAAAGCCACCTCGTCGTATTACAAAATAACTCCAAAATAATCATAATTTAAATAGTCCTAAATTGTGGGTGGCAAATTCATATGCCTCTAAAAAATGAACCAAAGCATATTTTGATATGAAACAAAAAACAATGCTTAGGAGACATGGTTCCAACCGAAAAATAAGGTTTTACGAAAATTCGCAAACGGAATTATTCCACAGGATGTTTCAAAGTTAGGATATTAAAATCACATTTTAATTAACCTCGTTCAATAAGTCAAATATAAAATTTTATCAAAAACTAACTATAACAAATTAAAATTCATAAATTTATACAGAGTGTGCTAAAAAATCATCAAAATAAGGCTAAAAATAAAAAATTGAAATACTTTGAATTTGAATAAAATTTTCTCCTTTGCGTTTTTTCTGGATCTGAGTGTAGACTTGCCAGTCACAGAATCTCCAAAATTTGAATTCTGTTATAGATGATGAAGAGTTCAATATACTACAGAAAATATAAAGCCTACACCGTTTACGTACTTCGAGCTTAACGACTTGGTTAGAAATCTTGGGTTAACAAAAGAAAAAGCTAAATTTCTTGGTTCTAGACTAAAAGAAAAGAACTTGATGGCAGTCGGAACCAGCATATAATTCTATACGAAGAGAGCAGCTGTTTTCAACATTTTGTTGTTGAATACAAAAAAGAAGACAGGAGACTGTTTATTGATTTACCCAAAGCTATTTTATTACACAAAGGTAACTCTAATTCATCTATACCTGTTAACCATTCTGTATATATAAAAGCGAGCTATGAAAACCTAAAAATATTTTTGAATTAAATTGATTATTCTACCCATGGTTGGATGATATTTGGCGATTTAAAAGTAACACGCATGATGCTTGGCCATGAAGTTGGTTTCACCCAATTTCCATGTTTCTTGTGTGAATGGGACAGTCGAGCTAGGGATCGACATTGGTTCAGGAAGAACTGGCCTGTGAATGAGTCTTTAAAAACCGGCGAGATGAACATTCTCCTCAAAAACCTTCTAGATCCTAAAAACAGTCTCCTATCAACTCTACATATAATAAAGTTAGGCCTTATGAAGCAGTCGGTAAAGGCGTTTTCCAAAGATGGATCTTGTTTTAAGTACCCAAAGATATACTCTGCTAACAGTTCCCAAATCTTTTAGAGGATACTCTTAAAGGAGGCGTCTTTGTAGAACCCGACATTCGAAAAATGATGATCGACGTTAACTTTGAAATTAGAATGAAAGAAGCATGATGAAAAATTAGAATGTTTGATGAGCTTGAAAGTTTACCTTTTGAACAGTCATCTGATTACTTCCTGGAAATTTTGCTTAGGGAGAGACGTTAGTGAGGAGCAGGGTGAGCGTTTTCACCAGGATAATAAATTGATGGAAAATGCTACTAGGGCCGCTGGAACACCAGCATGATTGGGGACTACTGTTGATCACTTCAACGAGAAGCTCTACAAGCGGCTTATCGCAAAAAATCTACGCAAAAAGCTTCAAAGAAACAAAAGGAAGTATAAACCAATAACATCTACATTACTAGACTGTATCATTATTTCAAGTAACCTACTGTAAATAAAAACCATGATTGTGATTTAATATATCTTTTCATTAATTTGCATTAATATAGTATAGGGGTTTTTTAACTATAGTATTTTTCATACAAAAATGCGTGCACGTCATTCAAGATTTACGACGTCAGAACTCCACAGCGTTGCCAAAATATCAGAATAGTTAGTAAGTGAGGAATTTTTAAAATGTCAACTATTTGTCAAACTTATGTTAACAGTAAATACACTTAGTTTTAAGATTACTGCAACACGCTTAAATACATAACAAAACATTTTAATACAAAATTATATATTCTAAATTTTAAACTTACCACTTTTAGAGCATTAATAATAAAAACGTCCCGCCATTATTTCTTGTTCAAAATAATCTATCTTATATGAAAGCCTATCAGCTTTCTACAGACTATTTAGTTGTTTTGGCATAGCACAATCACAATGCACAACAATAATTAGTTTTTAACGCTATTAATCTAAATTTAATATGTATTTATAAATACAATTTATTAATATATAATATATTATGATCAAATTGTGTAAGAAATCAAAACATAAACAAAATTCTTACTCTAAAAAAGCGGCAACACTTTAAACAATGTTACCACACGCTGAACTGTCAAAAAATTTGAGTATTTTCGTACTAGTTGCGTACAATTGTCTAATTTATTATTTTGTGGAATATTAGACTTACAGAGCTATTTCATAAAATTTATATTATTAACATTAACAAATGTTTTTGGTTATTTAATCAACATAATTCTAAAATTCCCCATATAATGATGATTACATTTTTCTGATTATTGTACCATGTTGACGCCTATAAAAAATCGAGCAGTTCCGTATGGGTTTCGTATTATTAGCTGTGTTAGGAAAATTTGAACTCTAACGTTGACGTTCTGGAAATTTTAAATAATAGTGACGTAACTTTATATAAATTGTGACGTGCACGCATTTTTATATGAAAAATACTATATATAACAAAAATCAGGTTGCTCAAAAATTCAATACTCAATACTGTGTATTTATGTTAAAAATATGAAATCTTACATTCGCCAAATATGTACAAAACCTCAATTAAAATTAAAACTATGTTGTAGATATTCATGAATTGATGAATTTTTTATCACTATTTTTTAAGTTTTATTTTTAAATTTCTTTCAGGGAAATTTTTGATATTTTTAGGCAGAAAATTAAAACATTTTATTGCCCAATACTTTGTCCCCAAACCAGTAGGGACCCACACTGCCATTCTCTGCAGACCAAATACTCTGTGAGTGTCATCTGCATAAAACCAAACAAAGATAGGGTATGAAAGATGTTAGTGGAATATAAAGTGATACGTTGTACGTATAGTTTCCAGTGAGACGCATTTTGAAAGGTTTTTCTGTAATTTTGGGTCCAACGAACTCCTCCAAAGAACTCCTAAAACTCCAATCTTGTCAACTCCAGCAATCATATCACCCATATCTCTCATTGTGAAAATCACATGTTTTGTTTTATTGTTGTTCAGAATCAACCTATTTGAAGCAAACCATTGCTCAATCCTCTGCCGTGCCACCATAGAACCCTTTAGCACATCTTCAATATTATCAGTTGCAAAGACCACCGAAGTGTCATCTGCAATGTGTATACTTAGCGTTATGTTCCACGTTTAGAAGATCGTTTCTATAAATTAAAATTAAAATAAGGTTCAGTATTAAACCCTGGGATACTCCCATATTTAATACACTCTCTGCCGACAACACCCCACCAATGCTCATAACCTGTAATTTTTCTTTCAGATATGATTTTATAAGCTCACTACTCTCGGAATAAAAGTTGTATGCTTCTAATTTATGCAGGAGGATTTCATGGCTGACCAAGTCAAAAGCCTTGCTCAAATCACAGAAAAGGACTTAAAGTCCTTTAAACTTTAAAGACCAAGTCCTAAGTTAAATTGAAGCTTACTGAATGACTGCGATATACAATATAAGGTTTAAAATACCTAAAACTGTATTTTTATATTTTTATTTTTGCGAAAAGCAAATTAACATTCAAAAAACAGACCACTGACCTAAAAAAAATCTACTATTTGTAGTACCATGCCTTTTTTCACAATTTTTAAAATAATTTGCACAGTGAGACTGGCCGATAATTTTCTGGCAGGTTTGGGTCCCCTTTTTTGAAGATTTGGCCAAATTATTGCTTTGATACTAGGAGGTTAGCTAGTATTTTTTTTAACACTACGATGTTCATTTATGATTTTTGATATAAACTTTATTGGATTACTGAAATTGCTGATGGTGTTGTTATTTGCCATGAGTTTTGCATTACGTATTGCAAGTTTGTATTGAATTTTAAAGTATTTATATGTCCTCTCAATATCTGGTTACCGACACTGTTTTTGAAGCTGTTCCAAAATATGCATATCACGCACAGCTTTTAAGTCATTGTTAATCCAATTAATTTTATTAGTTTGATTGGCCCCTACCTTATACCTTTTCTGTGGAAATGATTCCAAATAAGCTTCTTCCAGAGTAATCATAAATAGGTTAAAGTTCTCATTCACATCTATTTCTCTCACATTCTCAAAGTCCCAAATTATTTAAGATATTCGATTATGAAACAGAAATAGACCTCTCTAGAAGACGATGACGAGAAGTACGGAGGGATGGAATAGAGAAACACCAACCGGGCCAACAACAGAGATAAGATCTAATTACTGTTTTATTGGGAATAAGCCGCAATTGAAGGTTAAAATAACTTCATTGACCTAGAAAAGGCGTATGATACAGTTCCAAGACTTAAATTGTGGCAAGCTTTACAACAACTCGACATTAGTCCATACCTTTTAGGAATAATCACAGAAGTATACAGGGATAACACGTCTTATCTAAAAATCGGAAATAGACTATCAGAGCCAATAAAAGTAACTAAAGGACTAAAACAAGGATGCAGTATGTCACCCTTACTGTTTAATTTATTTATTGTGGCAGTCCTCCAAAATTGGAAAAACCACTGCCAGGGAATGGGAATCCCCATAGGAAATGACGTACTGTTCTCCCTGAACTTTACGGATAACCAAGTCGTCCTAGCTCAAGATTCTTATGATCTAAAATTTATGATGAAGCATCTATACAGATAATATGTAAAATGGGGGTTACAAGTCAGCATGAAAAAACAGAATATTTAGTTATCAATTCAAATGAAAGGTTTGAAGTGTTGATAGAGGAGGACGTGAAAATCAAACAAACGGAAAAATTTAAATATTTAGGTGCACTCATTGCTAAGAACGGCTTGGGAAAAACCGAAATTAAACACCAACAACATTTCCAAAAGGAACAAAAAAAGAATATAATAACCATGGTTGAATCAGTTCTTTGTTATGGCTCTGAAATATGGACAATTAATGCAGACCTGAAGAGAAGATTGTTGGCAGTTAAAATGGAGTATTTGAGAAGAAGTGCTAGAACATCATGGCAGGAAAGGAAGACCCACGAATCTATAAGAAATAACATAAATGCTACAGAAACTGTCATTGACAGAATAGAAAGAACAGGTTCAAAATGGTTTGGACACCTATTGAGAATGCCTGACGAACGTTGGCCACGAAAACTTCACAAATGGAAGCCCCCTGAAAGAAGAAAAAGAGGTAGACCTCGACGCTGATGGAATGAAGGAATTAGAAGAGCGATGGAATCGAGAGGTTTGGAGGAGAAGCATGCCTTGGACCGGGAGGATTGGCAGAGGAGAACGGGAATACGGTGATAGCCGTCTCCAAAATGTATTGTATTTACAAGTTGAATTAATGTCAAACGTCAATAAAGTTATTTTAACCTTCAATTGTGGCTTATTCCCATTAAAGTAGTAATTATCTTAAAATGCCACAAGAAAATAGCTTCAGAACAATAGATAAGATCTAGATAAGAGAAGGGAGTGTCCAAAAATCTCGTCATCCTTACAGCGGCCACCCCACTTTGGTAGTAAGGTACGTGCGACAGTCAACTGCGCACAAGTAAAAGACGGTGGTTTTAGTTGGTAAGCAGGATAATAGATACCTGAATCTTTGGCACTGCTATCTTTAGTACTTTATTTTAAACTAAAACCCAAATTTTAGGGACTAAAAATGGAGGTAGCATAAAAAAATTTCAAAGCCCTCCCATTGCACATTTGCATGAATAGAATCCTTAAGTTGACGTTTGTTTCATGGATGGTATGTGGGATTTTAAGAGTACCTTCCCCTGATTCTGCAGATTTAAAAATTAGATATAGATGGTTGGTATTCCATTGGGACTGCTAATTTAAATGAGCTGCAATATTTGTCTGTTCTAGTTTTTATTTTCTTGAACTTGCAGTTGGCACCCAAATTACTATGGGTGATACAAAAACAACCAAGACCAGATTTAGTATCAGCACATAAAATAATTACAATTTAAATGGGAATAAGCCACACTTAAAAGTTAAAGTAAGTTTATTGACGTTTCAATTTCCAATTTTTCAATTTTAATTTTTCAAAAAAAATTGGTTAATTTACTTATGTTTGTATTTTGAGAACGATTTCCGAAGTAGAAATTGAAACGTCAATAAACTTACTTTAACCTTTAATTGTGGCTTATACACATTTAAATTGTAATTATTTTATGTGCTGATACTAAATCTGGTCTTGGTTTTTTTGTATCACCCATAGTAATTTGGGTGCCAACTGCAAGTGCTAGAGAATAAAAACTAGAAGACAAATATTGCAGCTCATTCAAATTAGCAGTCCCAATGGAATACCAACCATCTAAATCTAATTTCTAAATCTGCAGAACCAGGGGAAGGTACTCTTAAAATCCTACATACCATCCATGAAACAAACGTCAACTTAAGGATTCTATTCATGCAAATGTGCAATGATTGGTTCAACCAATTGTCACTTAATTCATATTTATAATCAAGTTGCATAACCGACCAATATATTTTATTATAAAACCTATTAATATCAAGACTAAAAATAATTACTTAAAAAAGTATTTTATAGCTATCAATTCACCTGTACGTAATCCTCAAGGTTACTTTTTGATTTAATCACCAACGCCAAGCATGAACAACAACTCGCACCTTTAAAACTATGACCTACCTTCCAGTCATAGCCATTGATGTATTTATTAGAAGTGAGTTGCCAAAAGATTAATGGGTTTTTTAATAATTGTGATTGAATTATCGAATACAGTTAATTATATAGCAATTATTTAGAAAATCTGATTGTACTTCCGTCTTTTATTGGTTCATTTAGTTCACAGTAGATAAAATTATCATTTTTATTTGAATATTTTTATACTGGAGTATTTTTAATTCATGGAGTATATAAAGAAGACACGTAAACATTATGTATATATTTATTACGTGTTCTTTTGATGATCTGGATTCTTCGTAGAATACTTAGTTGAAATTTCGTTGAACAATTGGGAAAATCTTGTACAAGGAGACAGCTTTTGAAGTAAAAAAAAGTTATATTTGGATCACTCGTTAAGGGATTGATGATACTACACTTAAATCTCATATTGCATGATATAAAACTGGCCTTTAATTTTCAACATAGCCGTTATATTTTGACAGGCAGAAAATAACATTGTCATATTCGCGTTGTCAAACAACTATAGGTGGCAGCACTTGTTTTGAAAGATGGCGAACTAAATAGGGATATCGTTTGGGGACATTGTAAATTTGATAGGGAATTTTAAAAGACCACTAGTTGCAGGCAAGCAATTATAGGTTCCTACCATATTATTACTTGTGGAATATTATCATGTAGTGGAAAAACCGCAGTGATACAAGCATTGTGCCTTCAAACGAGCGATTTGAGAGGAGTACCCCACCAAATACAAGTGAAAATTAAAGTGATTGATAATATTAAAAATGTTGTTTGTAATTGTAAGGCTGGAAATTCAGGCAAATCCAAACATATAATTGGCACATTACCTACTATATATTTTTCGGTAAGTGATTACATAGTGATTTGATAAAAGTAAAAGAACCATTTTGCTATAACTTCATGTTTATAATTCCTTATCGAGGATCTTATCGAGGAAAGAAAACAACGAAAAAAAGATATCCTGCAATCAAGAACTGTAGAAAGAAAAGCACACCGACAACAGGAATATCAAACAATATATAAATCAGTTAAAAGAAAAGCAAGAAGAGACAAAAGAAGGTGGGCAGAAGAACTGGCAAAACAAGCAGAACCAGCTGCACAACACAACAGAACTAGGGAGCTTTACCAGATTACTAGACGACTAGCACAAAAAGGGTCCAACTGGTCGAACATTGTAAGATCCAAGACAGGCGAATTACTTACTACAACACATGACCAAGTAGAGAGATGGAAAGAGCATTTTCAGGAGATGCTAGGTATTCCCAGAGATAACGCAGACGAAATTGTCGAAAACCCGCAGAATATAGACTTGCATATTTCTTGCGAGGCCCCTTCCAAAACGAAGATCATAGCAGCTATCAAATCTCTGAGAAACAACAAGTCACCGGGAATCGATAACATTGCTGCTGAAATACTTAAAGCTGATCCGCATCTAACTGCCGAACTTTTGCTCCCCATAATCCGAGAGGTGTGGGAAACAAACCACATTCCAGCGGTCTTGAAAAAAGGTAACATTATCAAGCTTCCAAAAAAAGGCAACCTCACATTGTGCAAAAATTGGAGAGGAATAACCTTGCTTACTGTCATAAATAAAATTTTCACGACCATCATACTGAAAAGAATAACAAACTAGGTTTCGAGTTTCGAGCTAATCAAGCAGGATTTAGACCAGAATCCTCCTGCATAGACCACATTAATACTGTGAGGGTAATAATGGAACAATCGGTTGAATGGAACACACCCCTATACATGGTTTTTGTTGATTTTGAACGTGCCTTTGATAGCTTGTCTCACGCTGCGGTATGGAAAATTTTAGAGCTAAGAAACATCCCGCAAAAAATAATTTCTATTATAAAGTCACTATATACTGATGCGAAATGCAGCGTGACACACAATGGGATCAACAGTAACGAATTCGACGTACTTACTGGAGTTAGACAGGGATGCGTGCTTTCTCCGTTTCTTTTTAACATAGCTATAGACTATGTTCTCTCCAAACTAGACTCCGACACAAGAGGGATACAATGGACGTTAACCACACGTCTAAGCGATCTAGAATACGCGGACGATATCTGCCTATTAGGTCAAAGGTTCCAAGATCTGGCTTACCAATTGGAAACACTTTCCACTGAAACCAATAAAATAGGTTTGAAAATCAATATTAGTAAAACCAAGTCCATGAGAATAAATGCAAGGAACAACACGCCATTTACTATCGACAATATGCAGATTGAAAATGTGGAAAACTTTACGTATCTTGGAAGTGTCATAACAGAAAACGGAGGTACAGAAGACGATATTCGTATGAGGATACGAAAAGCCCAAAAATCTTTCAGCACGCTCAAACCTGTTTGTAGATCTGGCGAGTATACTACAAGGACAAAGATCCGAATATTCCGATCAAATGTCATGTCTGTTCTACTCTACGGATGTGAAACCTGGAAAGTGACAAACACCCTCACAGACAAACTGCAGGTCTTTGTTAACAAATGTCTACGAAGAATTGTTCGTATATTCTGGCCTAACACCATCAGAAACGAAGATCTCTTACACCTGACCGAACAAAAGAGGATACAAAATGAAATTAAGTCCAGAAAGTGGGGTTAGATCGGTCACACACTCCGAAAAAATAGTTCCAGTATCGTAAAGACTGCCCTAGAGTGGAATCCCCAAGGGAAAAAAAAAGAGGTCGCCCAGTACAAACTTGGAGAAGATCCATCATGGACGAGATAAGAGGCCAAGGAAAGTCTTGGAATGAGGTGAAGGCCTTAGCGCAAAATAGAACCCGATGGCGCGTTTTCACTGAAGCTCTATGCTTCACTTAGGAGTTCAAGAACCTTATATATATATATATATATGTATATATATATATATATATATATATATATATATATATAGGGACTTTTACTCGAAAAAAATATTTACACTATGACTACACTCACATCTGTTAATTTAGATATATATAAATATAAATTAATATTTATCATTACTAAGTATTGGTGCAGAAAGGTTAACAATACCTGAAATAATATTTTTATAATAGTCCATAGTCCATATAAGGAACTAGGAATAAATTAACTCTTGCTTTAAAAATTTTAAAGATTTTTAGCCGTTGTATAGTTCTTTCAACTTTTACTCTTGCTGAAGCAATTTCAGCAGTTAAAAAGCATCTTGCATTGATAACTGTTTTCTTTTTCCCAAAAATGGCGGTCGTATTAATTCGATTTTCTTTTCAATGCATTCATTTTCTATCAAAAAGCCCTTATCTACCATTATAGCATCCTCATTTGGTGTCAATTTGTGAATACCATTATAAACAGGACTTACAAAAATGGAATTAAACCAGATGATTCTATTCCAATTATAACTTTTACTGTGTGGTTCCCTTTGTAGTGAGAATAAGGCATTACACGACAATTGAGACACTTGCTTTTTTGTAACAGGTATCCTATTTTGAATCTCTTCTTTTCCTGGCCAGGGGATTGCAGGTTTTAATACTTCAGAAAGAACTTCCACCGTTATCTGAAAATAATTTCTACATGTGTTTGCCGAGACATCAAATATAACAGAAAGGCAAAGAAAAGTGAGGTCAGTTTTTAACTTAGCAAACACTAGAATAATACGTTGTTTTAGCTGAAGCAATAGTGCTTTCGAATTTTTGTTTTCTAATAAACTAGCAGCTTCACAAATTTTTTCCAGCAAATTTAGAGTGGGTATTCCAGTGTATTATCCAGTATATTAAATCATATAAAATAACTTTTTTGCCTTCACTTAATACAGATGGGGTCACTTGGATAGCCTTCTCGTCTGTGCTGATTTTCAGAAAGTGATCCCGCTGTTACTCTGGACTATTTTGAATGGCTTCTAAAACTGCACTAATCGCTGTACCTGTGTTAATTTCGATTTCATCTTCCGTAATTTTTGACGTTGTTGGCTCTGAGTCAATCATCACATCTTTTGAAATAGATACTGTACTAGATAGATGCCTTTGTTTTGCTCGTTTTGATCTTTCTTCTAGAGATGATCTTTGTGAAGAGGGCAACACTTTGTCCAAAGATCGAATAGGTAGATTTTCAGATGGAATGGAACCTTTAAAAAAACGTTATTTTAATAATTAAGAAAGGACCAGGCTGAGACTATATTACCTAAATAAATTTGAAAAACAGTAATCGATTTCTTGAAGTGTCGGCTGCATACATTCATGAATTTTGTACAGGTTTCGCAATACGAAAAGCTACTTGCCAGTTTTTCCGTAATTTCTCGTCCTTTGGAAAGTAGTGGAGTTATATAGCTTTCGTACATCGAGCAGAACATTGTGGCACTGTACAATATCTATTACTTTTCTTCTTATCGCTCATTATTTTTAAAATTTGATGAAATGTATTATTACCACCATATATTACCATTGATTAGCAGCTTAAACTCTAATTTATTCAAATTTTTAACATTTATCTCTATTTTATTAGTTATCTATTTTGACAGCAGTTGACGGCATGGTTATTTGAGAACGCGAATTGTGTCGCGCTTATATTTATGATATCTTACAATTTAACGATAGAGAGATGAAGTTTATACCAGAAAATGCAATATTAAAAGTCATAATATCTGAACCTCAACGATCCTTCTCAGGTTCTGGTAAAATTATTACAATTGTGTCTTTCGTTACAGTATTTTCGTCGGGTTGCTCTGGACAAAAAACTGAGACTGAGCACTGTTATGCTTATGTATTAAGCATTTTACCAGGTATTCATCATTTAATGTTTTTCTATCACATATCTTACATAGTATTTTAAAATATTTTTTGGGCAGTATTTGAAAAAAACCCAGGAATTAACTTTAATATAAAAGTCACTTGTATTCTTTTTTTTATCAAAAAAGAAAACACCATAGTTCAAAGAGGAAGTGAAGAAAAAATGTGAAGAAAAAAAGAAAGCCTTCTTACAATACTGAACACATCAAACACACCAGGCATATAACCATCATAAACGAATCAGAAATAAAACGAATACTTTAGTTTTGTACAAATAAAAAGGGAACACTGGCAGAGCCTTCTCAAAAGAGATGGAACACGACTTCTACGGAACACAAAAAAGAAATATGAATAATGATAAGAGGACAAAGAAAAGAGATGAACGAGCTAAACTAACGAATAAAAACGAAACACATTCAGAAGGAAACATGGATAGATTATTTTCGATCCCTATTTGCTAAAGGAGACGATAATGAACCACCAACACCAGAGGTGACGACAAACGAAAAAATAAATATAGAGATGGAAGAGATAAAGAAAGCATTAAGGAAATTAAAAAATAGAAAATCACCAGAAGAGGACAGAATACCGAACGAACTTCTAAAGTACGGAGGACCAGATCTGACCAAACAAGTATTAAAACTAATCCAAAAAATAATAGAACAAAACAGAATTCCTCAAGAATGGAGATCAAGCATCCTAATACCTCTCTTCAAAATTAATTTATTAAACACAACACTAAAATGAAGCAAGCGCAAGAGAAATCATTAGAATACAACAAACCGGCATATCTATGTTTCGTGGACCTTAAGAAGGCATTTGACCTGGTTAAACTAAAGGACGTTATTCACTTATTTTCTGCAAGAGAGATACCTCTAAGAATAATCAACACGATCGAAAATATCTGCCAAAACAACACAATAAGAGTAAAAGTAGAAGAAGAACTAACCGACACTATTGAAGCTGGCAATGGGATAACACAGGGAGATTCCCTATTGTTTAACCTGACGAAATATTAATATGGATGAAATAATAAAAAAAGTAAGAACTAAAATAGGATACCACATGGAAGAAAACAACTTAAAATAATCTGATATGCAGACGATACTACTCTCTCATAGTAAAGATGATTTACAACGTATGCTGAACAAATTTAATATAACCGCCAGAAAATGTAACATGTTAATTTACAAAAAAAGACAAAATGCGTGGTTATAACAGCAAATTTACTAAGATCTAAATTGGAGCTGCAAGGTCAGATAATAGAACAAGTGATGGAGTTTAAATATTTAGGCATCACATTATCTATTTACGGAAAGCTCGAAACTGAAGTGGAGGATGAAGTGAATAGAGCAAACAGAGCCAGTGGTTGCCTGAATGCAACAATATGGAGAAATAAAAATATCGGGAAAGAAACGAAAGGCAGAATGTACAAAACAGTCATCAAACCAATAATGACATACACGGCAGAAACACGACCTGACATACAGAGGACAACGAGGATGTTAGAAACAGCAGAGATGAAAACACTTGGAAAACACAAAAAATTTATGGTAAAACGCTATGGAACAGAGCTAGAAGCACAGATATACGACGTAGATGCAAGGTGGAGAACATCAAGAACTGGGTAAGAAATAGAAGAGTAGAATGAAACGATCATATCAGCCGAATGACAACAAATAGAGTAGTAAAGACGGCAAGAGACGGTTCCCCAATAGGAAGAAGATCAGTAGGAAGACGATGAAAACGATGGAACGCCAACTTACTGGAGGCACATTAAAAAACAGTGTCATGTCTACATAAAGAAGAAGAAGACTTGTATTCTTCTCCTCCAATCGTCTGTTTTAATCTAGAAAATTTATGTCATGATCTGCATTTAATTGACTCTGCTTTTGCAATTTTTTCCTTGGCTTCTTGTAGAGTTATCTCTTCTGCGCCCGCTGCAATCCATCTTTTCTTTTTTGGACTACTGCTTGTATGCTGCTTAACTGTGTCAAGTAAAAGATCATGGAACGAAGCTTCACTCGGCTTAACTTCTAAAAATGCGTCACTTGGTCCATCTTCTAATATGTCAGTATTATTACTTTTAGCTATACTTTTGCCTACATGAATTCCAGCAGTGTGGTTAATTTCCTCCAACTACTTTTGGCTTTGAGTAATAATCATAAATAGCACATTCTTTAACTGTAAGCCTTAATGTCAATAATAAGGTCTTTTGTTCTTTCGTTTACAATAAATCCCAGTCCATCTGTGTTGACTTTCATTGCAACTGTAATATATGGAATGGGTTCTAATGCCAAGAGTGACGGTTCCCGTGTATAGGATATAGGTACATGATTCGGTTATTCCATGTTCTTTACCACAAGTCAATTTTTCGTTTGCAGAGTCGTCGTCGTAAGTTTGGTCTGGCTAATATTTCCTGAGGTTTTGACATGACATTTTACAGAAAAAGGTTGTTGGCCTCTAGTCCAACCGCCAACCTCGACAACTAGGGAATCTTCCGTTAGGATTACTAAACCTTAGTCTGTTTTACTTCGCGGATGATATTTTATTTACTACCACTCGCTGCTCCTATGACTGGTTAGGGCGATCCTCAATTAGTGTTGCCCAAATGCAAGAACAAGACGAGACTTAGACAGTCTTGGTCTTGGTCTTGCGCCAATACACCTGGTCTTGGTCTTGGTCTTGGTATTGCACTCCCGGTCTTGGTCTTGGTCTTGCAGCAAGAGTCTTGCAAGTCTTGCAGTTACCCGTTAGCCTATTGCTATTAATTAAACGGTACTTTAGATCTTAGAACAACGTAACAGAGTAAGTACATTTTAAGCTTGAATTAACATAGCCATAATAAAGACTAACCAAATGAATAAATGTCTAAACTCTAACTAACTCAGTTATCTACCAGGCCCCACGGAAGTCAATCTCTTTCTTAATAAATGTTAGCATTTACTAAGCTTTTATATAAAAAACTAACTTGAAAAAATAAAGAATAGTTAAAAAAGCAATGGTAATCAAAAGAAGATATTTTAAATTAAGGAGATCCTAGTTAATAAATACATTAATTTACCAAAATAAAGTAGTAGGTACATAATATATGTAATTGGTAATAAGGTAATAAGTATATTTTTTTACATGTCCACTTTTTTTAGCGATTATTATAAAGCTTGTGATATCTTCACCGAATTTTGGTTTTTCAGGAAGAAATATTTGTAATTCCTTTTTGTGAAAAGATATTAGATACTTCCTTAAATCTGACGTGTTTCTGTTGATCATTCTCATTTCAACCTTTCTATGTAGGCACAATTTACACAAAGCAATTTGGGATGCTTGAATTATTTCAAAAAACTCATCAAATTTGCTTTTAGGTTTTTTAGATCTATAACTCCAACGCTCACTACTCCGACTAGAACTATTTGAATCTTTGTCCCGCATGTCAAATTGTAAACTTGTTGCTCAGGAACAACAAGGATTAGATGAAAAACAATTATTACATTAGACTCAAAGGAAAGCTATATCGGGAATGAAGTTAAGTGATGTCGAAAAAGTAACTATTATACTACTAGTTACTTTATGTTCGTTACTATCCAATACCCTAAGTATCTAATAACAAGCCGAGAATTAATTTACTTCGTTATTCTAAATATTTCGGTATTTTGTTTACACGGTAGGCGACATTATCTGTTATTAATTTGTCTCGTTACTTTTGAATATTAGCCGCGCTCGTTCAGCAAATTTTGTTTAACCGAATGATCGCACACTCAGCAGAAACAGATTTGTTTATTTAGATTCCTCCTGACTAAATTATATAATGGGAAAAAAATTTAATTATTAAGTGGGTGTCCCTAACAATTATATTTTTTATTAGCTAGGGTGACATATTTTAAAAAATATCCATACGATATTACTGTCGGCGTCGCAATGCAAGAAAATGATTTTTATGATTAAAGGGCGGCTATTCTCAAAATATGGACAATTAATTTCAGAGCGAAGAAGTCATCTGCTGGAAAAGAATGTACAAAATATTTTATTTTTACACAGCAGGAGAACAGAGGAGGAAACTGAGCCAGGGATCTGAAATTTATAGTTAATATTATTTATTAGTTTATGCCCTAACGTCCAAACATTTTTTGATTTACGGTAATATTTATGGTTATTTATAAATTTTTAGTTTTTTTTTATTTTAGTTGTTTATTGAGTGGCAAGACCACTTCTCTGGAACGGTGTTTAAGGTTTTAGCCGGAATACGGTTAATCCGGCACTACCCTGGGGTATTCTGGCCTAGTATCCTACTAGGCTGAAAGATACCAGGGTGTCTTGTTCCGTGACGTAGATGTCCAAAAAAGTTTTCTCCCACCGTTGCCTGTCAGAATTCAATGGATACCTTCTTATGCTCTTATTGCAATCTGGCAATATGGCAAATGTTAAACATGTATCTAAATGTAAATCATTCATTTGGTTACATACTTGGTAAATCGATGTTTTTGGTTTTAGGGGAAAGCCCGGGGGTAGAAGTGGTAAACTTTATTGCATATTTTTTGAGGTCCTAAAATTGACACTCTCTGTAAAATTCAGCTTGTTCGTATGATTTTTAGAGGTCAAATCTCTGACAACTGGACTAATAAAAGTTTATAATTTAGGGTTTAATAGCCGAAAAAAAATTGAGATTTTAAAGCCGCTACTTTAGTATCAACCGTGTTATGTATACAATTTTGGGGTGTATTGTAATATTTTATTTTATAGATTTTTGTTGATTTTGTGGGAGAGATACTATTACTACTAGTGTTTTTTACATTGAGATTCAATTATTAATAGTTTATTTTTTATTCTAATTTATTGAACATGACTATCGTGACCTATAGTTTAAATCAAATCGTAGGTGTTAAAGCTACTACACGAAACGTTATATAAGTAAAGATAGGGTGTGTTTCAAAACAAATTACTTGGTTCGTACTGATTGTGTAAGCACCAGTTACAATTACCAGTTATATGTATGACTTTTTACCTTTCTACACTACAGTATTTCGTATTTAAATTAGTTTTCATAATGAACTTAAGGTTTTATAAAGACAGAAATACTCATACACTGCAAAATGTATATACGTTTAATGTAGATTAATAAAAAAAGCTCAAAAAAAATTTTAAATATTGCAGCAGTTTTGTAATTACATAAATTAGCAATCAGAATTGTATAGGTTAATTAGATGAGTACCGAACTTAGAGTAGCTCTAAACTGGATAAAACTGAAAGACTTTCCGTGACTTCCCACTCGTCAAATATAGTTCAAGACCTGGTCTTTCTGATATTCGACTCCATGTTGGACAGCAACAAAATTCATCATTATTACTTCACGATCAGGTTACAGTTGTGGCGGATATCGTTCTTTTGCCTGTATTGGAAGAGCTGTTATTGTGATTAATTTGAGTTTTTAAATTAATAACATGGATTTTCTATCAAGATTAGAACGCAAAGTCTTGTATGGATAAACGAGGGAGGTAATAACAAATGTAATTGTTTTTATACAGCGAGAAGCGGTACAAAATCGGCCTGATTTTAAAAAAGTACAGGATCGTGCTGCCTTAGCAACGGTAGTAAGTTTAACTACTATAAAACTGATCTCTCATGAAGTGAAAAATGTACGATGTACGTTTTGATGAAACTAAATGAAATTTACTTTGATCAAATAAAAGGCATATATCGAGCACAGTTTAATTTAATCTTGCCCAAGTACTTTCGATTCCTAGATCATCTTCAGGTGCATCTGAAAAAAGCCAAGAAACGTTTTTTTTTTATAACTAAAGAAATTGATTAACTTCGATAAAAACTCGAAGTTTATGGTTGATAAAGAGTTTTTATGTGATTAACGTTTATATACTTACTTCGTCAATTGCGGCCTATCCGACAAGAACAAAATGTCATAAACATATAATTGTACATCACACTACACTACAAAAGGGCAAACAAACACTTTAAAATTATTGAAGAAAAGCTTGAAGCTTGAAGAAAATTGCTCGATATTCTGTTTTGTCCTGGTTCCCCTTTTCCTTCAATTTTATCTTGCAAAATGCATTGGAGTAGCTCATATCTGCCTTGATTTCTCTTTATATATCCCAAGTACTGCAGCTTTCGGCCCTTCACGATGTTGACCAAATCTGTGGTTGTGTTCATCCTCCGTAGTACATCTTCATTGGTGATTTTGTCTGTCCATGGTATCTTCACGATACTTCTGTATAACCATAACCTGAAGTTTTGATAGAGTTTCCGCCTTCAATGTCCACGTTTCTACTCCGTACAGAAGCACTGAGTACACGTAACATTTAAGGAGTCTTATTTGTGTTTCTAGGGTGAGGTGATGGCTCTTGAACACAGAGCTCATAGCCAAGAATGCACTTTTTGCCTTTCCGATTCGTCATTTAATCTCTTGGGTATTGTCCCACGACTCATTGATTATAGTTTCCAAGTAGTTGTACCGTGAGATAAGTTGGCATACAGATTTGCTCTAGTTATGTTTTTCTTACTGATGATCATTAGCTTGGTTTTGCTGGTGTATATATCCAGTCCATATGTTCTACTTGTTTCCATTATTATGTTCCTTAAGTTTTGCAGCCCTTCTGTGGTACTGGAAAACACTATTGTATCATCTGGATACCGCAGTTTATTGAGCTTGACTCCATTTATTGAGATGCTTTTATCAATATCTTTTAGAGCCTCTTCAAAAATGTGCTCCGAGTACGGATCGAATATCAGTGGTGAAATGATGCACCCCTGTTTCACCCCACTTAAGATTTTGACCTGATCTGTATATTTTCCATCTATTCGAAGCACCGCTGATTGCTTCCAATACAGGTTAGCTATTATTTTTAAGTCTTATTCGTCAATCCCTGTCCTCTTCAGCACTTCCATCATTTGTTCATGCCTTTTTCAAACGTTTATTTTGTAAATAATTTCGATGAAAACTCAATATGCATTTAACTTCTGAGATAGTCTAAGTCTTAAAGAATCCTATGAAATTTTCTGAATGTGTCTAGCATCATGCATAGGGCAAGCTCAATAGTTTAAATAATTAGCCTCAGGGATAAACAAATTAAATAATTTATAAAATATATGACTGATCGGGGGGAAATTTCGCACAAATCTAAAAGATGGTAATTTCTTGATGTTTAAATGTATTAATACCATTTTTTTTTGTTAATAAAAAAATTAATAAAATTTATAAATTAGTGCAAAAAACTGCTTTTTTGCAAATATCTCTGTAAATTATTTATCAATTTTTATTAAAAAAAAACGGGAAAATAAAGATATTCTTGACATAAAAAAATGACATAAATATTGTTTATTTAAAGTATAAGGGAAAAAATTTATAGACAAAAAATCAAATTGTGACCATAAATTATGGCTTAAAAAAAACGCAAGGTAAAACTAGGAGTATCTTTTCATCTATTCATCATCTAGTATCCCCCACCTATGTCTTAAAAGCTTCAGATATCTGCGAAACATTTTTCCACCTTTTTTTTTAACCAGACTGGTCTAATTGAAGTTATCACATCGACTCTAATACTTCTCTATTTTTTAAAATTGTTCTATTTTTTTTTCTCTTTGGCTTCTCTTATCTTTCTTCTGACGATGGTATGTATTCTCTTATATTCATGAATATTTTCTTTGTTTTTTTTTTCTCTGATCCATAAGTTCAAGTATTTCATCGGTCCTCCACGATTTCCGTTTCTCTGTATCTTTCTTCAGGTGTTGTTCTTTTATTTCTCTCACTGTTTCTTGTATGATGGTCAGACTTTCCTCTACAGTTCCTGCATTTCTGCATTTTATCACCTTTGTATCTTTCAGTTATCTAACATCATACTTCTTTATCGACTTACTTGTAACCTTCTTTATTCTGGCTTTGAAATTACCTACAACTGGTACATAGTCAGAATTTATGTCTGCCCCGGGTATGTTTTGACAGATGTACAGCTGTTCCTATACCATTTATTTACTAGCATGTAATCAATCTGATTTCTTACAATCCTTCCCACAGAATCCTGTGGAGATTTCCAGGTATACAATTTTCTTGGGTGTAGCTTAAACCAGGTGTTCATTATTACTAATTGTTTTGCTTTCGCAAAAATCTCCAATATATCTCCCCGATCGTTTCGGTTTCCTAGTTCAAATGGTCCAACTGCATATGATGTTTTGCTGGCCCCAACTTTGACGTTACATGACAATTGTTAGGTCTTGCTTTTCAACATTTTCATGACTTGATTAATGCTATGATATTCTATGCTATGTTCTTCTACCTCTTCTTTTGTTTCTTCTGTTGTAGGTGCAAACACTTGAATTATATTCTATATATGTCGATTGGTCTTGCTTTCAGTTGTATGAGCATCACTCTTGCTCAGATTGGGATGAAGTTGTCAACAGATTCTGCCACTTCTTTTGTCAATATAATGCTGACACCTAATTCATGTTTGCCGTTATCTATTCCAGTGATCTTAAAGACAAATTCTTTAAAAAACGATAAAGCTGATTGTTTTTCAAAGTACTCGCCTATAAGACAGGAAGAGGACATAATGTAAAAAAATAATTGGACCAAAATACATAGTTCATAATCGAGAAACTAGGGTGAAGCCTATGGTTTTAATTTAAATCTTCTTGGGTGATTAGATACAGATATATTCTTCTCAATTTTTAGACGAGAAAACGTTTGTACCAAGGTCTACTCCATACGTATATCAATAATGATATATATATATATATATATATATATATATATATATATATATATATATATATATATATATATATATATATATATATATAGTCTACAACGACGACTGTTTTAACATGTCGTCCTTCATTTTGTTTTTAACTTTTAACGTTTTTAGTAATTTTTAAAGTGTTTTTTAACAGTAACATTTTTAAGTTTAGTTGCAACCTCAGTTTTATCATGTTATTTAACGTTGTTGTTTATGCCACGAATCTTACATTCGGGTAAGTTTTTTATAGTTTTTTACAGCCTTTTTGGCACCATTCAATTTGTTACAACATAGTAATTTTCTTTGTAGACCTTGATAAAGGTGGCAAAAAACCACCGAAAGCTTGGATTCAGAATAAATAGTACGCCTTAGCAAAGCTCTATTTTTTATTGACTACCACACCCAAAAAGAAAAAAGTATTTACATATATTTTTTCCAAACTAGTCAAAAAACTTTGGACTACTTTTTCTTATATATATATATATATATATATATATATATATATATATATATATATATATATAAACACTTTTATAATGGTAGTGTTGTTATTTAGCAGTTAACATTTTTGCAATCTTTACGGGACTCTTGTCGTCCTACTGTAAAACACCATGACAATAGAATGCTCTTTCTAGTTAACAAAGCGTTGAAAGCGACATGCGTACGCTATATTTTAAATATTTAAGTGGATTATTAAGCGTAAAGATTTTTTATATAAGTCGTTGTCCTTAATGGAACTGTTCAAATTACCACGTATGTTTTCTAACGGTTGAACATATAGAGATAATGTTAAAATTAAATGTGTTTTATACACGTAGATTCATTGAGGATAAGAAAATTACAATTAATTATTTATATATCAAAATGTGAAAAATTTTAAATTTATTATTAACTGATAATAAAAGTCTTTCCCATTTATTTCAATTGAAGATTTGTTATTTTTATAAATTCCTAATTGTTCTATCCCTTATATCACTCTCCATGCCATATAGCAATGTGGTTTTGGAGGCCGTCCAAATAATTCAATTTTCATTTCATAAAGTAAGTTAGATAGGTTAAGTGTGTTTTAAGTATAAAAATAATGTAATATAAGTAAAAAAATTGGCAAACTTCTATATGATCTAGTTTTTGTTGTGTAAGATTTTAAAAAAATTCAATCATTTTATAAAACTTTTCTACTACTAATAATAAGAAAAAAATAAAATTTTGTAAAATAAATGTTTATTTTAAATTTTTTAAACAAATTACATGGTTAAATAAACAATTCAAAAATTAACTAAATGTAAATTTTCATTGATTAGAACCGGAGATATTGCGACTTTCATAAATTTGAATTTATGAATTGAGGCGGTGGCTAGAATAAGGGCCTATAGGCCTATGGGCCCTTCTTCCGGAGAACACAAAAAGTGTTGGCACAGCTGAGAAATATTTGTGCCTTTAAATCACCTCTGTTTTGGTGTATTTCTGACAATGTGATTGAGGTTATGATATATTTTAAACTGTAAGTTTAATATTTTAAAGCAATGGCTAGTCGTAAAGCTATTTTAGATAACGCGGTGTCAAAAGGTGCCAACAAGAAAATTGTTCAGAAAGACCATTGGAAAGAAAACGTGGCAAAATCTAAGAGACAGAGTGGACAGGACAGGACAGGAGTATGTGTCAAAATTTACGGGAAAAACTGTACAGAGTAAGGTATTTTCTGTTGTCCGTAAGTGTTCTGTAGGAAAAATTTTTGAAAAAATAAACTTTGCAAAATCAAAAGCATTTATTTGACGCGTTTTATGATTGGTTAGTTTATGGTTAAAAAAAAAAAGAACAAGATACTCTTCTAGCAGGTTGTATGGCATTAGGGAACCTCCAGAAAGGCATAGAAAGATAGAAAATCCCAAAATTAGGAAACAGTATCACTGGAAATACAAGCTTAAAACTTCTGGTTGTGATGCGCCCGTGTGCTGTTCCTTTTTTGTTGACTTATCAAGTGGGAGTGAAGCGTGCAAGAATATTACAAAAAAAAAATGGTTGAGACAACTTCACTTGATAAAAACGTGGAAAACACGGAAACGAAAGAAAAAGTTCAGATGATGTTTATTCTATGGCTTTAAAACATTTAAAATCTATTCCACATAAACCACAAGTCATTACATACCTGGAAAAACAAACAGATTGTACTTCGACAACCCAGACCTAACAATTAAGAACATTTTTGAGCAGTTTCAAAAGTTGCTTAAAGACACTACTGGGAATAATCTTACCATGAAATACAAGACCTATTTCAAGTTTTTCAGGGAAACTAATTTTACGTTTAAAAATCCGAAAACTGACACATGCGATTATTGTCGTGAGTATGAAATCAAACTAGAAAAGAACCGGAATGATGAATGCCGTGTTATTACAATCCATAAAAAGAGACTCGAGGCATATCAATCAATCAATCAGTTTATAACGTTCTACGCCGTCTTCTGATTTCCAGTCTTCATTTATCTCGGTCGTTCCAAAGATTTTCTTCAACTCTCCTTTCCCTTAAGTCTTTATCGATTCCTTCTCTCCAACTTAATCTCGGTCTACCTTGCTTTCTTCTTCCATGCGGTGTCCAATTCAATACTTTCTTTGGTATTCTGTGTTCACCCATTCTTTGGACGTGCCCATACCATCTTAGTTAATTTATTCTGATGTCCTCTGTTACTCGAGGCATATTCCAAGTTAAAAAATGATTACTGAGAAAAGCAACAGATGATAGTGGCATTCTTGTCCTGGAATTTGATTACGCACAAAATCTACGTTGCCAAAGCTCAGCATAACAAAACAGTTCTATAAAAGACTTTTATGGATGTACGTGTTCAATATACACGTGCATAATGATAGATCATCATATGTATATTCCTTCCTAGAAGCTCAATGTAAAAAGGGAGGAAGTAGTGTTGCTTCATTCATCTTTGACTTTATTCACAATAAAAATTAGCAGATTATTCTAATACCAAGCATATTGTTCTTCTATCAGATGCAGCTGGAGACCAAAAATAAAAATCAGACTTTGTTACGGTTTTGTTCCTGGATATCATAACACTATACTACAACTATACAGAGTCTAAGTGGCACATATTAATCCTGTTCGTGGACACTCCTTTAGTCAGTGCGACAGAAATTTCGGAGTTATAAGACAGTAATTAAAGAGTTCAAGATGTCGAGGAACCCAAAGTCTACCTAGTAAACATCGTACAATGCAGACAAACTCCTTTTCCTTTCTGCCTCAGACATGACTCCTCTATAATATATGACTGGGATGCAGCACTTCTTCATTATTTTTTGAAGAATCCTGTGAATAAAGATTGTGAGTTTAAAATACAACAGTATCGCGTTCTGAACTATAAACCTTGTAGGACACTGGCTGCTTCTAAAACCTACTTTGAAATGTATACCCTCTTTTAAATATCCAAAAACGTTACCATTTGACCTTACTCTTACACCTTTGCATTGGGTTTCTATTAATTAGTCTGAAATAAAAGACGTGAGAGACTTGTTTCAGTACTTAAGCGAAGAAATTAGAAACTTTTCGGTCGAAAAGGACAATGAGAGTAAAGCTAATGACTCAGATGGTGAGGAAATTTAGCATAAAATTATATTAAATATAATGTAGTGTAAACAAAAAAGTTTTCTTGTTGTACAAAGACCTTGATTATTATTTTAAACCATTGTATACTAATATATATAACTGTAGTATACTATACAACAGTAAAAAGTTATAAGCCTTTCTTCTGCAGAAGACGTTTTAATCTGCCAAATGTGTTCTCCAGAAGAAGGGCTTATGTAAACTTGTTTTAATACTCTTCATTTGAAAATAAAAAAAGAACATACTTTATAAAGGTGTTATCTATTATTTTATCAATGGATCGAAAATTCTTTAAAACTAAAACACTTCAACAATGCAAGTGTTGGTTCGCCTTATAGACCAGGGTCGATAATTTTTGAAACCAAAAAGAAATATAGTCGAATGAAACCCATTGGAAAATGAAGAGAATATGCTAAAAATTGAAGAAATAATAAATTCCACTCCATCCGAGGTCGGGAAGTGGGAGGGGTTGAGTTTTTAAGGGTAAAAATCGGTTTATCGCGAAGTGCTATGGAAAAAAGTTAAATGGCAAAGTTGTAGGTAACAAAAAGATTTACAACTTCTGTATTTACACTTTTTTCACATAACCTCAAAATTTTTGTGGAAAATTCAAAAAACCAAGTTTTTGGTTTTTTATTTTTATCTTTTACAAAAAAAAATTTTTACGAAATTTGGTGAAAACTTGCTTTAGTATGTACCAAACACACTGTAATTTTTTAAAATTAAAAAATTTATTTTTTTACCTGATATTCATTTAATATCGAAAAATCACCCTAATTTTCAATCGAAAATTCACGCGTCAAAATATCAGCTTTTTTAAAAAAGTCGATGGGCTTCTTGTTTGTTGAAATCTCTACTTTCCGATAGTGTAAAAAAACTATACATTACTATGGCAAATGTTTTCAAAAAACGCAAAAAAACAAAAAAAACTCAAATCGAAATTTTTTTTTTCATCATTATGTACAATTTAGAGATATTTCGTATAATTAATACTGTAATTAGTCATGTAGCTTAAGATTTCATGATACATTGATAAACAAAAAAATTATAAATCCACAAAACATTAATATTGCAAAAAGACATGTGAAAATAGCTGTTAAAACTATTCAAGATAGGATTTAAAGGGAATTTCATCAAAAAAATGTGACTGCTATACGATTTTTTTTTACAATTAAAAAGCTGATTTATTAATGTTTAATTACATTTTTGTCATGGGCAATCTTACAATATATATATTTATGATGTATATATTTATCATAATATCTTTTAGGGCATTAATTTTTGCCTCTTTGATGGCATTCCTTCGTCGCCTTCTGATTCTAGAAGATCTTCGAAATATTCAAGACCATCACCTTCTTCATCTCCAATATTGTTTCCTGTCTGCGTTACTTCCTCATCCACAATTTCATCAGAATCATTATCATTAATTTCTTGGTAGGCTTTTTCCCTCACAGCCGTGACAACTTGAACATAAATTTGTGAATTTCAAACCATGTTTTCGGCAACCACATTTTAAATTGTTACATCCAGTTTCACAGCTGCAGCAAATAGTTTGGAGCAGTATTTCCGGGATCAATTCCTTTTCTGTAAATTTGGGCATAATGCCTCGTTGATGTTGTTTCTAGCCCCAATATGTTGCTGTCAGTTCGTTGCCCAGTCATGGCCCTTCCCCACTTCTTTACGGAATACCTTTTGATAGACTAAAATTTTCCGCAGGTCACTCAGGTATATAAATTATCTTCAAATAGCAATAAATAAGTATGTGCGCTTTTAAATAAAAGAAAATTCTACAACTTTCTTATAATATTGTAGATGTCTTATCAAATATAAACATTATTAACTTAATTGTTTGTTAATTATAGTAGAATATTTCAATTTATTTTTTTTTATTTGTCAATGTACCATGAAATATGAGTAATTACAGTATTAATTTTAATAAATATCTCAAAATTGTACATAATGATTAAAAAATTTTCGATTCGAGTTTTCTTCGTTTTTTGTGTTTTTTGATATTATTTCCCATAGTAATGTATATTTTTTTACACTTTTGGAAAGCAGAGATTTCATCGAACAAAAAGACTTTGTTACAAAAGCTGATATTTTGATGCGCGAATTTTTGATTGAAAATTAGGGTGTTTTTTCGAGATTAAATCAATATTAGGTAAAAAAATAAATTTTTTATTTCCAAAAAATTACAGTGTGTTTGGTACATACTAAGGTAAGTTTTCACCAAATTTAGTAAAAAAAGTAAGTAAAAGATAAAAATAAAAAATCAAAAACTTAGTTTTTTGAATTTTCCACAAAAATTTTGAGGTTATGTGAAAAAAGTGTAAATACAAAAGTTGTAGATCTTTTTGTTACCTACAACTTTGCCATTTAACTTTTTTCCATAGCACTTGTAGTTTCGCCGAAAATCGCGATAAACCGATTTTTACCCTTAAAAACTCACCCCCTCCCACTTCCCGACCTTGGATGGAGTGGAATTTATTTTTTCTTCCATTTTTAGCATATTCTCTTCCTTTTCCAATAGGTGTTATTCTACTATAATTTTTTTTAAATTCTTACATTTTTTAAAGGCTTCGACACTGGTCTATTAGGCGTGAATGTTCAGTTTTTGAAATAGTAAAATCGCTTTGCTTTTAAATATTTTATCTTTGGTGTATCATAGATGGCTTATTTTTAAATGAATCGTTTTTAATTTTTTTTTGTTTAAACTTGAACTCTTAAACTTTCAAATGGTTCTTTTTAAATTAATTATTGTTTATAAACAATGTCAGGTGAATTTAAAAACAAGAGGTAGCTCAGGTTTCGAGGGTCGTAGGACAGATCTATACTTAGGCATCTTTAAATATTTTTAATGATTTCTGATGAATATTTTTGTTGCAGGTAAAAATTATTATTTATGGAACACCGTAAGTAAATACTTATTATTTGGCATTTAAAGTACAATTGTAGTTTGTTTATGTTTTACTAGAAAACTTTAAATGAATTTTACTAGTAAATTGTAGTAAGAATGTTGTGTGTATAAAGATTGTTTATAAAGAAGTATCATATCAGTTGGTTTTTCAGAACATCAGTTTGTAATCCTGTTATTATTGGTACATGAGTATCTTTTATGAGTACTCTTCTCAGTTTTGCATAAATTTTATGTTTTCTTTGCTTTCTATTATACACAACATTATGTTATCATTCTTTTAGAATTTCCTGTTCCTTAAACGAATCTTCCTCTGTAACAATATTATCTTATTATCTTCTTAGAGTACTAAATCCTTAATTGTTTTTCTCTTTTCTGTGTACATTTTTCATATTTTTACAACACTTTTTTAAAAATATATACAGGGTATCCCCGAAAATAGTGAGTTTCTTGAAGGTATAGGTAAAAGGCACCATTTAGAGCAAACAAGTCCATGATATGTTTATTATTTATGGAGAAGAGTAGTGTAACAGTAATCTAACTGTAAAATTTAATTCGGGAATTTATGTATATTGGAATGTCAAAAAACGTTGTTCATGGAACATTTAGGAAACAACTTTTACATCCATAACACTATCAAAGAGTACAAGATTTACAACAAGGTGATCTTCTTCTAAAATTAACATTTTGAAGTGGTTTCAAGATACTCTCGTCAGAGAACCTGAATCCGTCTAATGTGTTGTGTGCGGATGAAGCATGTTTCACGAGAAACGGTGTGTATGATTTTCATAATTGCCACATATGGTGCGACGAGAACAATTATTTAATATGTAGAACAATTTTTAAACGAAAATTTAGCATAAATTTAAGGCTGGAATAATTAATAATCGTTTGATAGGACTATATGACTAATATAATTTTTTACAAAATGTTTTGCCGGTACTTCTTGAAGACATGCCTTTGCAAACACGCTGTCAAATGTGGTTTCTTTACGACGGAGCCCTAGCACATTTTACCTGAAAAAATCTTCATACCACTTATCCTCGTCGTTGAATTGGTATGAATAGACTCATTCTGTGGCCACCACGGAGTCTCGAATGCAATGTACTGAATTTTTATTTTTGGGGACATCTGAAATCTTTAGTTTATGATAACTGAAATGAAATCGAAACTGAAGCTGAATTGCGGGAACGAATTTTTAATTTAGTTAACTATGACATTACTAACAATTGGATTCGTCGTAACAATGTAAGGTGTAGGTCACTTATACAAAATACTATTTCAGTTAAAAAATAAAGTGTTTTTTATTGTAAATAATTGACATTTTAACAATTCGTTTAAAAGTATGTCATATTTCAATAAATTTCAGAAAAACATTGCAAATAATTTTTCTTAGTTGCATTAATTACTTTTTTGGAATTAAACCATAGTACTTAATTAATTCAGATAATAGCAGACGCCACATTATTAAAGCAAGAAATAATTATTTTGCAGATATTACCTACATTTCATCAGATTTCAACAACCTTGAGTAGTAAATAAAAACAAGGGTTGGATTATGTTGCCCTTTGTCGGCCACCAGTATAAAATGACTTCAAAAAATAAGTTATTTATATTAGCAGTATCTAAATGTTAAATATAATCAAATATTGATATTTATATATCTGAAACATTATCCTGGAATAAATTACAGAATGTAACCATATGGTAACAAGGTCTGCAAAATAAACTTTAAAAATTACTAAACTTTTTATTATTACAACTACATGGTGATAAGAAAACAAAGCAGTTTACAATTTTTTGTTTTGATGAAAGGATTTGAAACAGTTTTTCTCCTCAGTGAGACAAAGCCTTACATCACATTTTTCACATTTTAGATGACTCGTTGCCTTGATGCAATACCTTCTTCTTCTTCTTCAGCCTTCATTCATCCATTGTTGGACATAGGCCTCCTCCAATTGTTTCCACGCTTCCCTATCTTTTGCAATTCTCATCCATTGCTTTCCAGCTACAGCTGTTATATCGTCTATCCATCTCTTTTTGGGTCTTCCCACGCTTCTTTTTGTTTCTCGAGGTCTCCAGAATGTCACTTTATGAGACCATCTGTTGGTGTCTTGTCTTGCTACATGTGCTACCCATTGCCATCTCAATGTCGCTATTTTTTCCATGATGTCGGTTACTTTAGTTCTTCGACGGATTTCGGTGTTAGGAATTTTGTCTCTGAGGCTTATATTTAACATGGCCCTCTCCATGGCCCGTTGAGTTACTCTTAATTGTTCTGCCATTTTTCTTGTTATTGCCATAGTTTCCAATCCATAAGTTGCAACTGGTAGTATACAAGTGTCATAGGTTTTTCGTTTTAAGTGTATTGGGATTTTTCTGTCTTTTAAAATGAAGCTCAACTTCCCAAAAGCAGCCCATGATAATTGTGTCCTTCTTTTAATTTCTAGGGTTTGATTTTCCTATTCGTTTTTAATTGCATGTCCTAGATATATATATATTGTTCTACCTTTTCTATATTGATGTTATCTATCGTGATGTTTTCTAGGCTGTTGCTTAATATCTTTGTTTTGTCGAGATTCATTTTTAATCCTATTTGATTCGATTTGTGATTTAAATCTTGTAGCATTGATTTTAGTTCATGCACTACCTACATCTTTCTTTTGTGGTATGTATTGGCCAATGTGGATAAGAATTTAATCTTGCTAAATCATTCGTTCAACTACTGGATATCTTATTTTTGGAAAACCACTCTGGCACAAACTTGGTCTTCCTCTTCTGGAACCTTTTCCAACTTGACATAATGCTTTTGCAATGTCCAATATAAATTTCTTCAGAGGCATGAACTTTATGTCCAAAGCTTTTCAGTCTATTCTGTACAACAATCAAGCATTCGTCACACATATGTCAACAATATAGGCAAAAATTGCAAAGTACCATCTTTTAGCTTTGTGTGGAGATTTATAAAAATCCATTAATGCATTATCCGTATCTACGCCTCCCATATGTTTATTGTACTGTTTTAGAATGGAAGGCCATGCAACATCTATTTTTATTTTTGAAATTTTACTGTACCTTTTTACTGCATCTTCCCAACAATACAACTATACTGTCAACCCATTTTACAAGGATATATGCGTATACGTCTTTATATGCCTTGTAATCGTACTTTCCTCTTCCTGCTTTTTTCAAGACTTTATCTGTTTCTAATGGACATCCACCAACTCTGTTACTCCGTAATGTTCCCAAGTTATATATACCCATTTTTTTTAAATATATAAAAAGTGGTAAGCCTGCAAAATAATTGTCAAAAAAAACTGTTGTCTTACTAGGAATGTGTATTGATTTTAATAAAGCTACAACAATAGCTGCACAAACACCTAGTTATATCTCCTCCTTCCCTAGTTTATTAGGTGTGCCGTTTAATTCTTCTAAGGTGCTTGAACCTTTGTATGGAATGAAATCCACAATATAACCAGACATCCCTGTTTAACACGTTTAATCGACATCAGGCTTGCAACTTGTTCGATACGTGTTTCATTGGCCCAATAATCTTCTTAGGAAGGAAGATCTATTTTACCCATCATTAACAAAATTGACAAAAATCTGTCATCTCATCAGGATTAGTACCAATGCTTGTGCCTTTTATTTAAGTACTATACAAATTTATCTGCCCAATTACGTAGTCTAAAATATCTAGTGAGAACAGCTTGGTAAAATACTCCAATAAAGGAGTTCCTCATTTATTTTAGGAGCAAAGGGTCTCTTTTATTTTAGGGTATGTCGCTTTTCTTCCAGATGAATGTTATTCCTAACTTTTTCCTTTTTATAAGTTGATCGGCAGCTTCAGGGTCATTTATTATATTTTCTAAAATAAAAATTGGAATAAGAGTTAGTAGCTCATAAAGGTTTATATATATTTTAGTAGTTTGTGTCCTTATTTGATGAACATGCTTCGCTGTCAATAAATTCTCAGAAGAATTGGAGTGCTCAGAGTTATTTGGTATTATATCTTAATCATATTTTAAAATTATTTAAATAGTATTATTTCAAATAAAAATAGTATAAAATTTGTATATTATTACCAATAAATATTCAAACTCGACAATATTTTTTTCGAAGGCTTTAGACAACTACATATATTTTCTTCATCCTCCGTATCGGAGCTATCAGAAACTTGAGGAAAAGGTGGTATTTTACCCTTAAATTTTCCGTAGAAACTATATGAAAGAATTTTATTGAATCCATCCACAATAGCAAAACGCTGAAAACTGCAAACTTTGAATGATAATTGTTACCATATGGTTACCAATGTTTTTGGATAAAGTTATAGTATCAATTATCACGTTAAATATAATATCATGTAACACAAATCATCAAATAGAGGTTCAAGAATCTATCGTTGAATTCGTTTTGCATAGAAATATATTTTTCTTACCAAAAAATTCTTATTAGTAGGCACGTACACAGCTAACCTAATAACTGAAGGAAGAACGCGCGTAATCTACAAACATGTGAAAATTGGCTGGCAACATTAAACATTGGTTGACGTTCTCCCACCGCAAATGACCAATACCATATGTCTACACTGAACAGCAAGCCTTGTAAAGCATAGCCTTAAAGGAACACACTATTTCCGGGGACACCCTGTATACAACATTTTGCCAATTTTAAATCGCAGATGTCTGGTTAGAATTCTGACAAATAAAAATCATTTATATTAACAAAGTCTCATTCTTTGAAGTCTTAATGCATGTAATAATTCCTTCGTGCACAAACTTTTAATCAAGACTCCCAACGATACTCTTTATTTAGATACCTTTAGATAATTAGATACTTTTTGGGACATCCTGTACCTACTAAAACCAACCAAAATCAATTTTTTAATCTAATTTATCGCTGTTACAAAACATACCTAAGCATCTTGCACCCTGCAAGAGTTTACATTAATAAATCTCTTCAAACGCTAAAAAACCTCGGTAGATAGTATTCTACAGATAACATTATATTGACAGGTCATGCAATCTCGACAGCCTTGGCGATACCACGTTTAAATAAATATCTTGAAGCAGCCGAGGTGCAGAGTTTTTTGGTATTAGTACAAGGACTCGACGATACGTTTTTTACAGGATTCTTATACATGAAGGATATTCGGGATTCCAATTAAGGAGCACATTCAGAAAAAAATTTTTGAAACGTCAAAAAATAAACTTATTTTAAACTTAAATTCCTAATAAAAATAGTAATTGCATTAAGATGCCACAAAAAATAGCTTCAGAACAATTTTAAAGGTAGTTGAAAGTATAATATTAATTCGTTATATTATTACAATTAAACATGATTGTTATGCAATACAAAGGTTTTCACACCTATTTTCGTGGCTAGTTTCAACTTCTTTTAAAATGTTTCACTGATGATGCAAAAAGTTTCATCAGTACACGCGGCGGACTGTGAGTCCGCATATTGAAATAGCAAGAGACGGACTAAAAAATTTTTCTGATAGAATAAAATTAACTACTATTACAAACACTTAATTATGTTTGCATGTTATCCACATTGGCTCCACAGTACCTGCAGCGTCCCCTTTGTTGGCCAATATTACCAGCTAAAGGCAGTAGTGGATCTTTAGATTCAACCATTTCTGTAATTCTTAATTTCATTGATGATGGCAAACAAGAAAGAGTAACACGAGCCCGAAGGTGATTATCAACTAATTGTCTAGCTAAACTTTGTAAAAAAAACGGGTGTGGCAGTCCACGGTGGAAGTTACACTTCTATACACGCATTCGCCGTTACAAATTTATTTGGGAGTCAATCTGCACAATCATTACATATGTAATGCTATAGGTAAGATATAGCAGAAAGAGAAACAGAATTAATAACAACTTACTAACAATTAATAAACAACTTTTGACCTGTAATAGGAGTATAGTAAATGAAGAATTGAATTAATATTTTGATGAAAATGTATATTTTTATTTTCATATATGTATGAAAGGAGCTGAATGCAAAAATTTTTTTACACATACTCTGCAGTAAAATTCATTGTTTATTTTGTTATTAATATAATAATACAATACAAATTAAACTGCAATATTCATAAGTATTTAAAAATGACAATAATATACATAAAAAAATACACTACAATACAGTGCAACATAATTCAATATAATAATACAATACAAATTAAAATGCAATATTCATAAGTATTTAAAAATGACAATAATATACATAAAAAAATACACTACAATACAGTGCAACATAATTCAATATAATAATACAATACAAATTAAAATGCAATATTCATAAGTATTCATAAGTATTTAAAAATGACAATAATATACATAACTTTTCTACTTACGCATATATGTTTAATTTACCATGTAATATTATTAAAAAAAGTCCTTCCCGACTGGGAATCGAACCCCAGTCTCCCGCGTGACAGGCGGGGATACTGACTACTATACTACCGAGGACATGACACAAACGTATTTCAAAATTGACAGTTCTGGATGATATAGTAATTTATTGAGATTATTATTTTGAAATACAAAAGACTAATATAATTATGAACATTTAATAAATAATACAAAACATATCACATAAATAATAATATTAATAAATATTTTATTATATATATATAATATTATATGTATATATATATATCTTTATATAATATATATAATATTAAATTATACATATATACAAAAGGAACATTTTTATATTCGAGAGAGGAAGAGAGAGAAAATATATCTTCTGTCTCTCTCTTACTCATTATCTTACATATGTAATGATTTCACAGATTCACTCCCATACAAATTTCCAACGTGGAGCGCGCGTATAGAAGTATAACTTCAAAATCTTCTGCTGGTTACATTATCGAGGTTGTTGCAATGAAAAATGATATTTGCATTAATACCTACAATATTTAGCATCGGCTAGAAAACTACCATTGACCATCTCCTGGTCTGGTATTTCTTGCAGTGTTATATGTAGCACACAGCTTGTCCACGGTATTAACACCAGTATTGTTATAATCCATTATGATTTCGGGTTTACCTGTTACTTCATCTATTTTATTATCATAATGAAGACTGGATATCAGTAGGACGTTTCTATTTTGCTTGGGTTTGTAGGACACAAGAGTGGCATTTACTAGCCAAATAAACTACTGTTAACTAACCGTGACTTTGGGGAGTTGACAACCTCGGGTGGTAATTCTGTTTTGTTTTTACGAATTGTATCAACTAACGTCAGCTTTTTCGCGTATAACGACTCTAACAAAATCATACTTATGAACCAGTTATTAGTAGTAATATTCTTTCCTGATCCATATATGGGTTCACATAATCTCAGGACTATTGCATTGGGAGAGTTGCTCACAGCATAAGGACCATCAGGTTGCTGCCCTACATAGACTCCAAGTTTCGAAGTAAAGTTACACTTGGCATCAACTAGGGCGAAAATTTTAATCCCATATTTATTGATTTTATTTGGAATATATTGCCTAAATGAGCAACGCCGTCGAAACGCTTTCAGTTTCTCATCCACTGTTACCAAATAAAAAGGACTGTAAGCAGTTTTGCAGTTGGTAACGAAGGCATAAAATATTTTCCGTATGGGTACTAACTTGTCCAGCTTCTTGCATTCTTCGCGAGTTTCTGAATTGTCGAACCTTAAGAACCGTAAAAGAAATTAAAGCCTGATACATCACAAGTCGAAATAACTCCTTACCTATTCCTTGGATATTGTATAAGTCTCGTAAATTTAAGCGACTTCATTTTTGATTTTAAGACGCCGGCTAAGTACAACCAATGCAAAGAGTGCTTTAAGCTCGGGCATGTCCGTAGGTAATGTATCTCTTTCACGAGAATAATAGGCTGCAGTTGAAGCAATATGCTGATTTGTATATTCGACAATAATTTTTAACACATCTTTATTAAAAAGTATTTCCAGATTTCAAGTGGATCTTTTAACATCTTTTAACATTTTTAAGTTTTCGGACCAGGTAAATGCTTCAATAAATTTATAGATCTGGTTTTAACAATCTTTGATGGTGCGTCTTTTTCCACTTAGTAGATTTGTTTTTGCCAATAAAAAGAGCTTCTGTGATAGGAGATGCTTCCACTTCAATATCCGAAATATCCTGTTCGCTCTTTGAATTATCACTTCCTTCTTTTACATAATCTTCTTCTTGGTAATCATCATCATAGAAAGGTTCTTCTTCCTCGTTATCTAATAATGCTAGCTCCATTAACTTTTGAAGGCGGTTCTGCTCTAATTCGTAAGACGCCATCTGGAAAAAATATCTTAGTCAAAAATTGCGTTACCTTCTAATTATTTGGAAAGATTATTTGTTTATAAAAAGAATTAATTTTGATTGTAAGATTACGCAGAAAAAATATTAATTTGCCCATGATTATTATGGGAATATATGCTCACATACTAACTAAAATAATATAAGTTGAAAAAAGTATGATCTCACCTGTTGTTAATTAAATACTCCAGTAAATATAAAAATAATGTCAGTTACATCAGTACACGGCGTGCGGACTCTCAATCCGCATTTGCTTATAATTTGGAAACAAATTAACGTACTAACTTTTAAGTCTAGACTAACATAAAGCAGCCGAGTAGATGAAGACTTACAAAGCGGCTACAGAAAATAGAGGGAGGGATGCGAGAAATTCTATATTTCAATCAAACGCGGACTGTCAGTCCACGCGCGTATAGCGGAAGGTTAATAAAATATACCATTATACACCAGACGTCTCTGTAAGTTTTTAAAACTATGGTATACAGCCAACCAATGGTATTCTTCCCTTTTACTTTGAAAAAGGAAATGCGCTAATGCAGCTTTTGTGACAGGTTTGCCATGTTAGTTGGTATATTTTGCAGAGCAAGCAATCTGGTTTTAGTATCTAGTAGAAATATTTTTCGGTTGATGCTATTGATTGTGACTAATAAATGCATTCTTCGTTTTACTTTAATAAAAGTTTTTTATTATAATGATAATTAAAAATGTTGTGCTTATTTAAAAATGTTTGCCGTGCCGATGAAGATATTTTCCCACTCGAAAACCGACACGGAAAAAAATTAGTATAACACATAAACTCTTTCCTCTAAGAAAATAACTTTTTTCTTTACGGTATATTTTGAATGGTCATTAAAATAGGACGGCTGGATAGGACATGTAGAAAGAATGGAAGAAGGCGAAATACTAAACAAAATATTCAAACAGATGCCAGTAGGAAAAAGAACAAGAGGAAGACCTAAACTGAGATACTTAGAACAAATAAAAAATGATATAACAACAGATCAGAATGGAGAAGAATCTTGGAACAGGCCAAGACCCAAAAAGGGTTGTCGAGCCAGTGATGATGATGATGATGATATTTTGAATGCAAATTTTGGTTTAAACTGATCACCTAACCGTCCCAATACGATCTCCCAGAGCCAACCTAAAAGAACAAAAACTGTCGCCATTTCCGGAACTTTTATCACTTCAGTCTTTCTAAATCATGTCATCATCATCTAGCCTTCCTTTATCACGTCCACTGCTGGACATAAGCCTACCTTAAACTCCTACATTCTAACTGTACTCTGTACTCTTTGTTGCCAATTTTTGGTGATACGCCTGATGTCGTCAGCCCAACATGTAGGTGGTCTTCCTGTACTGCGTTTGTCTGCTCTTGGCCTCCAATTTGTAATTTTCCAGTTCCACTATGCGTTCCACAACATTAGCAATACTCGTCCTTCTTCGCAGATCTTCGTTTCTTAGTCGGCCCCGCAACGTCACTCTCAGCAGAAACCGTTTCATTCGTCTCTGTGCCACTCTCAATTTCGAAGCCGTAGTCTTGGTTAGAGTCATAGTTTCTCCTGAGGCTAATTGGTATGTTGGCCCTAAGTGTGTCTCGCAGTTTTCCAAAGGCTGCCCATGCTAAAGTAATTCGTCTTGGGATTTTGCATGTTTGGTTATCCCTGTTGATTTCATGACCCAAATACATATATTTCTCCACCAGTTTTACCACTTTGTCTTGAATAATTAAATGGGTATTGGAGACCATATTTGTCATAGACTTAGTTTTGATCAAGTTTATTCTGAAGCCCACCTGCGAACATGCAAAATCCAATTTATTTAACATATATGTGGCTCCTCCTGAATTATCTGTGATAAGGACAATGTCATCTGCGAAACGGAGATGGTTAAGCTTTTCGCCTATTATTGTTACTCCTCTGTGGTCCCAATGACCACCTTAAAGGCGTACTCTAATGCCGTTATGAATAATTTCGGTGACAATGTATCTCCTTGCCTTATCCCACGTTTTATTTTTATTGATCGGGTTTTATCGTGTGTCTTAACAGTCATAGTGGCATTTTTGTAAATATTGTAAATAAGTTCACTATACCTATAGTCAATCCTACTGTCATTCGTTGCTTCTTTAAAGCTGTCTATTTCGATCGTGTCGAACGTGTTATGAAAATCTATGAAAGTGATGAGAAGAGGTTTGTTGTATTCTATAGATTTTTCAATGAGTGTCTTTACTGTATGGAGGTGATCTTTGGTACCATAATTTAGACGGAATACTCCTGCTCTCTCGGTTGGTAAAAATCTTAATTTTTTCTAAAATCTTGATGTCACTAACCTAATGAAGAGCTTGTATATGTGTCTATATCTCGCATGTCATGATATCATGTTATAATCCAATCCAATTAAGAATCCCATTATTTGAAGAGGTTTTAACACATTGGTCGCCACGTGACCCTTATGGGGATCATAGTCTCTTATAGTCTGGTGCATGTGCCCCTATGGGGATCACACTGCCATTTGAACTTGGGTACATGTGATCCCCATGGGGGCCATACGACACTGTTGTAATTCTGTACATGTGGCTCGTATTGGGATCAAGTTTCAATGTATTTCTTTTGGAGAAAATGTTGCCGTGGTACCAGGCTACACCTTGGTCTACTTGGTTTTCTGATAGCATGTGTATTAAGCATACAATGGTCTACATCATTTTGGAAGGAAAATATGAATAATTTAGTCAAGATAATGCAGTTAATTGTTTTTTATTATGGACAAAATAAAGAATCATACAATTTACAAAAAAAAAAAACTATGAAAATCGAACTAACAAAACTAACAATACAATGCTTATAATAAAACTAAACGCTTCTTAGCACATTCAATTCATGCATGTGACCTAATTTAAGGATGTTTTTCATTGAAACAAGAAAGGCAGAAGAATTTGTCACAAGATGAACATTTGGTGATGACTTTTTTGGTGTGAGCTGCAGCATATTTACGATCTCGTTCACGCTTAAGACGTTCATAGCAACCAGTGCACCTCCTCTTTACTTTTTGATAAAGTCCCTCAACAGCTTGCAATCTGTGTTCTCTGGCAGGTAGTGGGGCTGGTGTAAGGGGTGCTTCTTCGGTAGGATAGAGAAGTTCTTCAGCAACCTTATGCCTGAAATCCGTCACACTAAGCTTATTATTTGGATTGTTTGCATTGTACATAACAAATGCATTTACCATGGTTGTGCCTAGTATGCAATCCAGAATGAGACGGCGGTACCATTTGAGAGTTCTCCTTAAGCACGGAGAGTAGGCATTCATCTGGTCAGAGAGATCGATAAACGCTTTTGATTTATTGTAGCTTACCACGATTTCTGGTTTCATGATTGCAGCTCCGTGTCGTCGCGTGACTTTAACCATTGAATCTGTGTGACATGTGCTGAGCACTAACACATCCCTCTTATCTTTCCATTTACAAACGGTTACTCCATGGTTTGACTGCTGAGCTTTGATCTCGCCTTTATTTAGTCTAGAACCCACCACTGCAGCAGGATTGCCTTTTCGGTTAGACCGCAATGTTCCCGTAAGATGAGTATTTCTCATGAGCAGTCTGGCTGCCAGATTGACACTGGTATACCAATTATCAGTTGTCAAATACCTCCCAGAATCAAGCAAAGGGGCCATCAAATCAAAAACAACACTATCAGATACGTTTCCTGTCCTTTCTAGATCTCTCCAAGTGTAGACTTTATAACCGTATGTGTATCCACCGGCCGCACAAAGTTTAAACACTTTGATCCCATAGCGATGTCGTTTATTTGGGATGTACTGGCGAAAATGAAGCCGGCCTCTCCACGGTATATTACTCTCATCAATGCAGACATGTTTCCCAGGAACATACGCGTTTTGGAAGGAATTTTTTATGATATTGAGAATAGATGAGATTTTATGTAAACGATCATTGGGCTGCCGGTCGTTGTCATCCGCGAAATGTAGCATTCTCATCGAAATTTCGAATCTATTTCTCGACATGACCTTGCAAACTTGATTCTGGAAAAGTCTGTTTGTTGACCAGTACCAATTGATTTTACTGTACTTACAAAAGTCCCATCCATATCAGAAGTCCAAGTAGTGTTTTTATTTCACTCACAGTTGTGTTTTTCCATGCATTTAGTCTAGAGGTACTATTTGGATTGGATCCCAATACTTTTTCAGCATATTTATTGGTCTCTGTTACAATAATATCCAGAACGACGTTGGAAATGAAGTGTAGAAAGTATGCAGCTGGGTGCCGACCTTGAAGTTCCAACAAGATATCATTTTTGAATCCAACATTTTCCCCAGGAGTGAATTCAAAGTATGGTGGGTCATTCTCAACAGGCCCCCAGGTGAAAGTCAAGGCTTCTTGTTCATGAGCAACTGGTTCTGCCGCTAGTTCTTCATCTTGTGCAAATTCTGGCTCCTCTGCGAGCTGTTCAACTCGGGAATGAGCTGGTTTCTGTGTGAACTGTTCAACTCTTGAAGGACCTGGTTTCTGTGCGAACTGTTCAAGTCGCGAAGGACCTGGTTTCTGTGCGAACTGTTCAACTCGTGAAGGACCTGGTTCCTGCACAAGCTCTTCAAGTCTTCTTATTTTTGATTTTGAACCAGTATATTCACCGTTACTTGTGTCTCCTCCACTAGAGTCATTACTATCACTATTAGGTTGAATGTCAAAATCCGGATCTGCATCTGAATCGTCTATAGGTTCAAGACTATCATCACTTTCCTCAATTAACCTCTCGAGTTCTTCCTGTGTCAACGGTTTTGATCTGTTAGATTTTCTAGACATTTTACGGAATTATTTTAGATATTAGATAACTTTAAATGTTTATAGCTTTATTTAGATTAACGAATTGTTTCCTGTGATCACTCCCTGAAACAAGAGAAACATAATGACATCAAAAGCACATACATAGGGAAAAGTGAGGCAAAATGGTCCCTCTAACTATTTTTTAGGCTACACATAACAAAAAACGAAATAATTAAGTTGTAGACTGTTGTAGTTGTATACCAAATTTAGACTAGTTAGTTTATACTAAACTAGACTTTATATATTAAATGTTGTAGACCAAGGATTTTTGAATAACCTGTTGCCTAAAAAAATAACGATAATTTGCTGACATCTCCTTTATGAATAAAGTAGTCTACTGAAATGATATTTATTTATGTCTATTTAATTTATAATGTCTTGTTCTTATCTTAATTCATTAAAAGGCACAATAATTTATATCAATTTATTTAAACGAATAATACACATAATTTATTTAGGCGAGCGTAACAATAAATATCGCGGCCGCGGCTCTTCAGAATTAACTGTCCTCTTCAATCAAAGTTCGGTTATTTTATAAGCAATCCTGATATTCGAGAACAGCATCGAAAGATCGCATTGTCTTGCATCGAAAGATCGAGAAGCTTAGCCGGGCTCATTCACCATAATTTTGGTTCTAGACTTCCACCGAAATTTCTACAACAAAACAGAATAATTAGTCATAAAACCATCTTAAAAGATGGTTCCTCCTGGAACCTTGTCGGGACTGGAACCGGAACTGTATGCTGGTATCGGCAACTGGACCCTCTTTTACAACTTCCAGTTGTATAAAAATGACAAGGGACGGTTTTCTCTCCGCACAAGGTACTTAGCGGATTGCAACAGACGTCTTAACTACTGAGCATAGGTTTGATATTTCCTGCCAAGGTAGTCGACGGTTTTCCTCTTTCCATTTTCGGATTTTCTGTATAACTGGATCTCTCTCTTGTTCTTCCCTTATCTTAGTAGGCGTCCAGTCGTCGTTGACACTCGTCGTTCTTAGCACTGCTGCTTCCTTGGATTCCGTTTTGTTGCAGTGGGAACACTCTGCTGGGCATGGCCTTCTGGAAAGAGAATCAGCGTTTCTATGGCTAACTCCGGCCCGGTGCTCAATCTTAAAATCGTATTCTTGGAGTCGTTCGATCCACCTGGCTATCTGACCCTCTGGATTCTTAAACTGCATCAACCACTTAAGGGCGGCATGGTCGGTTCGGATTAGAAACTTTCTGCCATAGAGGTATTGATAGAAGTGCTCTACTGATTTCACTACTGCCAGAAGTTCTCTTCTCGTGACGCAATAATTCCGTTCAGGTTTTGAAAGAACTTTACTAAAATATCCGAGAACTCGTTCCTGTCCTCCTTGAATCTGAGACAGCACTCCTCCAATTCCCACATTACTTGCATCCGTATCTAAGATGAACTCTCCTTTTGGCAGTGGATACCCTAAAATTGGTGCTGTTATTAAATGCTTTTTCAACGTTTCAAAGGCATTTTGGCAGTCTATATCCCAGCGGTATTCTCTTGCTTCCTCTGTAAGTCGCGTTAATGGCTTAGCGATATCTGCAAACTTTTTAATAAACCTCCGGTAGTAAGTACATAGTCCAAGAAAACTTCTCACTTGATGTTTGTCAGTTGGTTTTGGCCATTCCTTAATGGAATCGATTTTTCCCTTATCCACGGCCACTCCTTCTTTACTGACTATATGACCCAGATAATTGACTCTACCTTGAAATAGTTGGCACTTCTTGGGGTTTAGCATCAATTGGGCAGCTTTAAGTCGATTAAAAACGTTTTCTAAATTCCTCAAATGATCTGCGAATGTCTCTCCCAAGACGATTATGTCATCCAAATAAACCAGGCATGTTTTCCAAGATAACCCTCTCAACACATTTTCCATAAGCCTCTCAAATGTCGCAGGAGCATTACAGAGTCCAAATGTCCAAATGGCATAACGTTGAATTGCCACAATCCAGATCCTGTGGTGAAGGCTGTCTTTTCTTTATCTACTGGGTCCATTTCTACCTGCCAGTATCCAGACTTCAAATCCAAAGTAGAAAACAATTTACTTCCAGCCAATGTGTCCAATGTGTCATCGATCCGAGGCAGAGGATAACTATCTTTCTTGGTAACGTTGTTCAGCAAACGGTAATCCACACAGAACCTCGTCGTTCCGTCTTTCTTCTTAACTAGGACCACCGGAGAGACCCATGGGCTCGTAGAAGGTTCTATCACCCCGTCTTTCTTCATTTCCTGAACAATCGTTTCAGCTTCCTCTCTTTTCGCCTGTGGTAATCGTCGAGCTGTTTGACGAATTGGCTTAGCATTACCAGTATCAATTTTATGCTTAACAACCGTAGTTCTTCCCGTCTTTCCTCCTTTCGGTACGAAAATATCACGATACTGCCGAAGAAATTCCCTTAATTTCCTTTTCTCCATCTGATTTAGAGACTGTCCTGCAACTGCAACCATTTGGTCGAATTTATCGTTGGAATTATCAGATGTTGTCGCCTGACGGATTATGGATGTCACAGGTACACAAGTTCCTACTTTTGTCTCTTTCTTTATGGTCACTGGGTAGTCGTTGACATTGATAAGTCTCACAGGAATTTTCTTAGCCGAAGTCACCAATTCCTTTCCAATTATGATTCCACGGCCAACCTCATCGTCGTGGTTCCAAGGCTCCATCATAACAGGTCTCCCTTCGTCTACAATTCCCTGTAGTCGCGCTACTATGATCGTTTCGCTTCTCGCAGGCACGACTGTATCTTCTGTAATGGCTGCTTGCACAGTGTTGTCATTATGTGGATGGAGAAATACCTCCTCGTTACCAACTTTGATTACCTTATTCTTAAAATCCAATTGGAATCCATGCATATTCATTACGTCCATTCCTAATATAACATCCTCTTCGATGTCAGCAACTATAACAGTATGGACAAACTTTTCTGCCCCAATTCCCAATTGTACCTGGATTTGTTGGCATTTTCACCTGTAGCGGTCCGAAGTCGTAACCTCGTTGGTAACAGTTTCTTTCGGCTGTTTATAACTGTCGGGCGTATAATGGTTCTGGTCGCTCCGGTATCCACCAACAACGTATGCTTTTTACCATTTATGTCTCCATCTACATATACACTATCTTCACGGCATTTCAAAGAAGCTATTAGTATGAGAGGGTCTTTGGAAAAGTTTTGGGTCGAAGCTGCCCCCCTAAGGCTGACCCGTTCTAGTTTTCCTGATGGTGAGTTTCTTGATTTGCGTCGTACCTAGGGTGCTTACAGGAGCTTCGTACGTGTCCTATTTCGCCACAATTCCAGCATCTGATGGTCTTCGTTTTCTTGTATGTCATGCTTTTCATCATATTAACGAGCTGGTCAAGTTTATCTTCATCTCCTTCCTCTTTTACAGTCCTAACTTTACTGTACCCGCCAGAGGCCTGCGTAGCTGACTCGTATTCGAGGGCGGCGGATAGGACATCAACCAGCGTCTTGTGACGAGCTAATCGCAGTGTTCTCTGCATTTCATGATCACGAAGACCATCAATAAACGTTTGAACGGCCAATTTTTCCATCATGTCTTCGGGAGCTGTTGGATAAGCATATCGTACTAATCTGGCAATATCTACCTCATATTCTTGAAGGGCCTCATCTTTCTTCTGTCTACGATTTTTAAGCTGTGACTGATACACATGCTCCAAATGTTCGTGGCCATATCGCATATTTAACCTCTTCTTCAGTTGTTCGAAATCATCGGTCTCCTCTACGGCTATGGTCTGAAGCACATCTAAGGCATCTCCTCGAAGAGCGATAGTCAGATTTACAGCCTTTTCTTTTTCAGACCATCCATTTGCTCTTGCGGCTGATTCGAACTGTTTCATGTAGTTGTTCCATGATGATTTTCCGTCGAAAGTTGGGACTTTAACATGAATAGAACCTCCACTTCCTTCAAATTTCGGCCGTGTCTCCAACTTAAATTTCGTCTCGTCTTCTTTTATCTCCACTGTAATTGGATTGTTTCCTCTCTCTGCTGTCCCTGTTTCCTCCATCTTCCTTTCCATCTCTTTAATCTTTTCTTCGAAGGCCGACATATCGGCAGCAACTTGGTTTTTTAACGAAGACATTCTATCGTCGAGGGCAGACATCTCAGAAGTTACTTTAGAGATTTCCAAAGAGATATTAGCAGAGACTTTGCTTTCCAGCGAAGAAATCTCGTTAGAAACTTTGTCTTCCAAAGAAGCGATGTCGCCGGAAACTTTGTTCTCTAATGATGCGATATCACCAGAAACTTTCGAAATATCGCCAGAAACTTTGTTCTCCAATGATGCGATGTCACCAGAAACTTTGGCTACATCACCAGAAACTTTGGCTACATCAGAAGAAACTTTCGAAATCGACGAGAGGACAGCATCTTCAAATATATAAGTCTCTGGATCTAGACCTTCTTCTAGCAAAGCGTTCTTTAGTCGTTGGACTAACTCAGCCTTTTTTCCGGTAGAAGCTTATTCTCTGTCTTCGAGATGTCTTCTTAAATTCGTCACTGTGAGCTCATAAATCGTAGCCATTTTCACAATTTATTTTACGTATTCCAGTATTCCGACACCAATGAAATGATATTTATTTATGTCTATTTAATTTATAATGTCTTGTTCTTATCTTAATTCATTAAAAGGCACAATAATTTATATCAATTTATTTAAACGAATAATACACATAATTTATTTAGGCGAGCGTAACAATAAATATCGCGGCCGCGGCTCTTCAGAATTAACTGTCCTCTTCAATCAAAGTTCGGTTATTTTATAAGCAATCCTGATATTCGAGAACAGCATCGAAAGATCGCATTGTCTTGCATCGAAAGATCGAGAAGCTTAGCCGGGCTCATTCACCATAATTTTGGTTCTAGACTTCCACCGAAATTTCTACAACAAAACAGAATAATTAGTCATAAAATTTAGGCCAGTATATTTATCGTAACACTACTTTTAGTTCATTTACCAATACATTTTGATTTTTGGCACTCCTTTTTAAAGTACTCAAGGGTAGATTATAAAGCCTAGCAGCTCTTTTAAAAGGCACACCGTTAGAAATATTTTCCAAAGCAAATTTCATAGAATTTGGATCCAATTGCTGTCTTGTCGTCTTCCGAATATAAGTTCTAACCATTATTTTTGTAAAGAAAATATAACTACATTTGATTGTTATAAAAAATATTACTATAGGCTAAGCAAGGGTAAAATGGTCCCGGGGTCATTTTGCCTCATCATGGAGGGCCCATTTTATCTCAAAATCGGATCAAATTTAAAAACTAATTTACGTGAGTGACTTCTGATAATTAGAGAAATTGTAACAGATCTAAAATAATCAGAAAAAATACCTTTTTAAACTCCATTAAAAAAAATTCTACTTACTTTAATTAAAACGCCTAAAAACACAATTTTTGCGAGCACGAAATTAGCAGTATCACGTGTGTTTTTATAGGTTATATTAAAACTAGCTTAATACGTCTCGCGCATCTTCACAACTTCGTACATAGGTGGCGCTAGTAGTACTAAATATAATAAAGAAAGATAAACGATGGTTTTATTCAAATTATGAGAAATAATTTAGGGGACCATTTTACCTAGGGGGGCCATGTTATCCGACTTTCCCCTACTCATTTCAGCTGAAAATATCTGTGATCTCCATGAGGGTCACGCGGTATATCAATTCAAATTTAAGTTGTGGTACCGCGTGACCCTCATGGAGATCACAGGAAAATTAGGAATAACTCAAAAACAAAAGCAGATATATTTATAAAACAAAAATAATTATGATCTCTGAAGGCAAGTAGATGATATTTTTAATAAAAAAAAAATGGAACATAAGGCCGAAAAAATATTGTTGACACTTGTACCCATCTGGTATCTGGTAACAAAAGCGTAAAATGAGGCTGGCGTCCAACGTGTTAAAAATCCTCGTATCAAACGCTCTCATTTTCTCGCCTAGTAAAGAACAAATTAAACAAATTCTGTTTTGTAATTTGAATAAATCATATGTTTTATATATTACAACAAACATCAAATTGTGCTTTCCGGTGTAAATCAATAAAATGACTTAACCTCTATACAAGTTGAGTTACACAAAGTAAATTTTTAAATTTACCTGCATGCTCTTGATTTACAGAAACCTCTTTGTTATTTTTCTTTTTTGTGATTTTTCAATTTTATAAATATTTATAAATACTGACTTTTTGCCGCTAGCTCCCTGATTATATTTTAAAAGTAGATAATTATTTTTCCCTTGATTAGTCGATTCGCTTTTGTCTAATTGGCAGGATATTGCAGCAATTACAAAATCTGCAACAGATCGTGTTTTTAGATGTAGTGTTATTATTTCTGTTTGTCGAGTCATTAATAAATTCTAAACATTTTTGCGTATTTCTGGGTTTTAATAAAAATTTAAGAAAACTTGTATTATTATTCTAACGATAAATATTATTTTATGTGAAATTAAACCATTGATTGTAACGAGACATTTGTTTTGACGTTTCGATTGCTAATGCGGAAATCGTTTTCAAAAATCCTTAACAATAAAAATTATTAGACATTATATTTATATGGTATTAAGCTATAAAATTGATTGTAATGAAAATTACATTTTTAACTGTTTGACGTTTAACTTTTCACTCCTTGTGCCATTTCCCAATGATTTAGTAAAATATTTCATAATATTTTAGTTTTCCCCATTTTCTTGCTTTAAAATAACATTTAATAGGTTGTAAAAAATATGTAGCATATAAATATTTTTAGGTTTTAGGTAAGAAAAATTTACAATATACTACTATAATTATATTAAATTTTAAGAAAATAATTTAAGATTTTCTGAAAAATAAATAAAAACGGAAAATGACGTATTTGGGGGTGAAGGCCACCATCTTGGAAAAAGGGGGGCAAAGGGTTTTCGCGTTGAATCTCGTAAATTAGCAAGCTTACAGAAAATTTTATAAAACATTATTTGTAGCCAATTAAATTTTCTATAACATTATTTCTATTACTTTTTATCGTAAAATTAAAAATATAAAAGTTATAAACAAAAATAACTAAAAATTTTTTAACAAGTTTTCTTTTGGGCCCTGATAACTTTTTTTCTGATTATTTTACAATAAAGTGGCATCAGAGCAATATTATAGAGGGTTTTTCATAAAGTCATTCTCACTACAAATTTCTCCAGAAAATTGTATTAAACATTATTTGTAGCAAATTAAATGTCTATCTTTTGGGTCTTATCACTTTTTTTCTGGTCATTTTTCATTTAAGAAACATTAGAGCAACATTATAGAGGGTTTTTAACGAATAATTTTCACTACAAATGTGTTTATTTTGTTAATTTCTCTTGGTTTTACAGCACTCGTGAATACGTGAATACGTGAATACTCATAAAAATAGGATAAAAACGAACCATTAGGCTTAGTTTTTTATTATATATTATTTATTCATATAATTCATTATCTTCGATCTTTCGACCTTTTTCCCGACCACCTCTGAGGTAGATCTGAAGGTGCGTTTTTTTAAGTAATATCCCCGTAATTCACTGACAATTTCCAGGCGAGATAATATTGAGCATAATATTGTTTTACAATAGCTGGATTGTTTTTCATTTTGTTTTTTATGGTCAAGGCTGTGGTTCAGGATCTAATTCAATATTGAATGTGAATGTTTGCGAAAGAAAGGAAGTTAGCATTGGCGTAATTGTGGGTAATTCATCTTCGAATTTTTTGATTTATTTTAATATTTCCATGTCACTGCAGGTTTTACCAGAACTATCAAGGCACACAGCAGAGCATTTGAGGCCTACACTTCCACAGGTTCTCTTGCATCTGCAGAAAATTAATTTCAGAATTTCGGAGTTTTGAAAGTTTTGATTGGTATCCAAATTTTTTAATGCTTTTTCCAGCCCCAATCTTCCAAATCGCAGTGTTTTCTGGTGATTAACTCTAAGACTGCATTTTGTGACTGCAAAATGCAGATCATTTCCACAGTAAGACTGTGGAAATGATCTGCATTTTGTGTTCGTGGAAGCGATGATAAGTTAAATATAAGTTTGATCAATGTCTTGGCGAATCGTTTGTATATTATGCTATTAAGAATCATTCTTATTTCCACCATATAAAGGGACTAAAAAACATTCGCCAATGACAGTGGGAAAAGATGGCTTCGATATCTCACTGAGAAATAATGCTGTTCCTTTAGCTAACTCAGGATGTTTCTGTAAAATTTTGATTTTTAATTTAAGTTTGCCTATCTTATAAGCTACTAATGTTGTATCGCATCCTGAAAAGGCATGGAGAAACAGCAAATTCTCTGCAATGATCACCCTATATAAAAATTGAAGGACAATATAATTAATGGGACTTACACTCTTCTAAAGGTTTAAAAAATTGGACACTTTGAACACACGGCATAGGATTGATCCGTTCCTAATGCCGTGAGCAAGACAAAAATGTCAATGTCCTCTGCTAAGACAGTCACAGAATCATAGGATTTGAATGCAACAAGCGCAGAAAGGATGATGACTGTATCTGCATCAGATTCAGCCTGGTTGACACTAAAACCCACTTCTAATAGAGCAGTTTTGAGAAGGTGTATTAAGTTTGTTTTGTTCTTTTCATTACCAACAAATTTATTTTGGAATAATATTGGTGCGGTGCTCTTATCAAACTTTATCTCAGTCCATTGGTGCTTTTACCACAGTGCATTTTATTGTAAAATGATTAGAAAAAAAAACGAAAAGAAAATTTGTTCTAAAATTTTTGTTATTTTTGTTAATAACTTTTTTATTTTCCATTTTACGATAAAAAGTAATAGAAATAAATTTGTAGAAAATTTAATTTGCTACAAATTATACCTGATAAAATTTCCCGTAGGTTTGCTGGTTTATGAAGTACAGCGCAAAATCCTTTGCACCCCTTATTCCAAGAAGGCGAGTATTCAAGAACCCGGCCAACTTTGGAGGGCTGTAAAATCCAGAGAAATTAATGAAATTAAACAAATTTGTAGTGAAAATTATTCTATGAAAAACTCTCGTATGATGTTACTCTGTCATTTTATTGTAAAATTACCAAAAAGTTATAAGGCTTAAAAGTATAGTTATAAAGTTATTTCTCTTTATAACTTTTTTATTTTCCATTTTACAATTAAAAGTAATAGAAATAAAGTTGTAAACAATTTAGTTTGCTGCAAATAATGTATGATAAATTTTTTGTAGGGCTAATTTACGAGATACGGCGCGAAAACCCTTTAACCCCTTTTACCAAGATGGCGGACGATAGACAAGGGTGTCCATCCCTCGTCTTACCCTCCCAACATATCGAAAAAGTAAAATTGCGTCATCTAAAAAGTGCACGTTATAGCATAAAAAATGTAACATTTCAGTAGTTGTAGACTACACTACAAAAGTGGTAGGAAATTTTCCTTTCCTCAAGGTTTTAATCTCTAAGGACCATATTGGATAAGAGACTCAATTATATAGAAAAGCAACTATTAACAATTTGACTAAAAAAGGAAAATAAAATATGCAATTTTACTGTCAAACATACAATTTTAATCTAGTAATTAGGGCTAACAAATTATAATGATTAGATTATGTGGGTAGACTGAGTAACCATTAGTAAAGTTTCTATAAACTACAAAAATGCGGATCAAAGGATCAAAGAAAAAATGGATCAATAATGTTGAAGTAGATTTCACAGTTATTAACATTTGTAATAGAACTGCTGCAACTTAATGTTTTTATGAATTTTACTCAATTATTGTCAATGAATACCTCTAACGTTCAGAATCATCTATGCAATTTTTTCAATCACGAACAGCATTGAAATCGCCAAGATGGTACATATCAAAGTCGAGAACGCCAGCGTACCGTACTTTCCCATCCTGCAACTAAGTCTAGTCTAGCAGGAGAACCTCTTGTTTTACTCTTTTCTCTGTTGCTGTTGCATTGTTCGACTTCAGTCAGCGCTGAACCTCGTGTGTAAGTGTGTGTCCGCGAATCGCTTGAAATGTTTGCGTTCGCTCTCGCTACCAGTCTTGAAGACAATAAAGGACGATTAAAAATTTGGTATTTATCTCGCTGAAAACAAAAGACGAAAAAAACCTGCTGTGCGTACCGCTTAAAGACAAACGCGGATAAAAATCTTAAGAGTGACAGTTCATGGACAGTGGTAAAAATTGTGATAATTGTTTCATGCTGCATTTTTATCGTGGATGTTGTTTAATGCTGCTGCACGTAAGTTTTATGACAGTTACTTTTCAAGGTTGTCACTAGAAAAAACTGAACAATGAATAAATCACCTGTCAATAAGTATTGATACAAAACGTATTTTTTAGGTTAGTTTAACACGTTAACTACTTACACATATTTATGACTGCGCCTGCAGTAATAGAATTCTAGGAATATATTACTTAAAGTACTCATATGGATTTGATATCCCCGAAAAGTTTGCTAAAAAACTATTTATTTTAAAACAATTCTTTTATTCTCACACAAAATAATAGTCGTACATCATGATGCACGTGTTTATTATGTGAGTATTTAATGAACTTGCATGGATTTAAGGGCACGTTGCGAAGCAGACTGTACTGAACGGTGCAAGTGCTTTAAAGGTACTTATGCACGAGTGTCATACAATATTTTTTATTCATCATTATCATTAGCCGTTTTCAGCCCACTGCTGAATATAGGCCTCCCATAAATAATTCCATTCCATCCGATCTTGAGCCTTGCATCCAATTGTGCTGGATGTGCATGATATCGTCCGACCACCTTGTTGGAGGACGTCCTCAATTACAATAAGCATTGTGTATAGGTCTACATTCTTGCATCTCTGACTCTAGCAACATTTCCTGCCTAGCTCCATTCATTAATTCTTTTAACTGCGTCCGTAACACCAGTTTTTCCCTAACTATTTTATTTGAAACTCTATCTCTGAGGGATATGTTCAACATTGACACTTGTATCTTATTGATTACTTTTCTGATAAGAGTCAATGTTTCTGCTCCATACATTAGAAATAGAAATAGAAATAGAAAAGAGTATACATTGACCAAAGACCTTCCTTTTCAAGCACATGGGAATATGTTATCTAGAAACTTCCCTCGGTTTTCCGTAAGCTGCCCATGTTACTCCCATTCTCCTTGTTATTTCTGTTGTTTGATTATCTTTTCATAATTTAATCGTGGCCCAGATACTTATAGGTAAAATCCTGTTCAATTTGCGTTCCATTAGTTGAAATGTTTTTGGCCAGTACAGGGTTGGTCGTGTAATATGTTTTGGAAAAGTTAGTTTTTAGGCCAACTCGTGTACAAGAGCTCTGAAGATCTTGAAGAAGTTGGCAGGCATTATCTACCTTGTCTGCAATATGGACTATATTGTCTGCAAAATTTAAGTGGTTCAGAAACTCCCTATTTATGTTGACTCCAATATTCTCCCAATTATTATTTCTCATCGTACTTTGTAATAATGCGGTGAATAGTTTGGGAGAAATGTGTTTGTGTTGATATACTACATTCTCACTGCAACGGTTGCGCTATTATATATATATATATATATATATATATATATATATATATATATACATATATATATTCCGAAGAAGAGTTGTGTACCTATGATCAATACTGCATTCTGTAAGAGCTCTTAACATCGAGATATGCTGGACTAAGTCTGAATCTCTATTTTTTATTAAACCGGCTTTAAATATTAATACGTTCTTCTTCTTCTTCTTCCTCTTCAAAAAATATATAGATATGTCTCTTTGGTTTACAGAAATTTAAAAGCTGTTCAGCCGGTTGCTTTCCCAATTGGGTTTTGTAATTGTCAAAAGTGTGGGGTAGACAGCCAAGAGGTTTCTTTTTTTGGTCCCCTTTCCTTCTAAACTTGGCAAATCAATGAAGACCTTGACAAGCATCAGTGAAATTTGAAATTTCTTAGAACGTGAAATGAACATGAATGTGGAACTTCATAGAATACATCAGTTACCATATATCGTAAAATGTATTAAGACAGAACGTCTGAGGTGGGTAGGGTATGTAATGCGGATGGAACAAAATGATCCAGCTAGAAAAACACTCCTTGATAGACCGATTGGTCAGAGAAGAAGAGGAAGACCCAGAACAAGATTCCTTAAGGAGGCTAGGACCCACGCAGAGTTGTAAAGCCAGTATGATGATGATGGTAGAACATGAATCGTTTATTGGATGATAACATGATGTAATATATACTGTTTGTTACTTACCTTAATCCCTAAAAATAATCGCCTTGATATTGGGTATTCGCAGCAAATATAACATATCGGTATAACCAAAGGCCGTACGAAAATAGAAGAGGAGATACGCCCAATGCAAGGTTGAAGTACCAATGGATGTTATGTCAAATCTCCATGACTTTTCCTATAATTTTTTATGAGTTTTCTACGAATTATGACTACATTTCGAATATTATTCTTTTGTAAAATAAATTAATATCCCGCAAGACGGAAATGTGTCTAATACACTTGGAATGCTCATTTGATTTTAACAGTATTTAAGCACTAAAGTAATAAAAAATACATTAGTGAGGCATATTTTTTATCTTTTCTAAATCACAAAATCAAACAAATTTCTATATTTTATCATATCTTTAGTTCATACTTAGTTATTGTATCATATCTTTTGTATTTACATTTATGAACAAAACAACTTCCTTGAAAGGAATTAGAATATTGTTAGAATTGTTATATAGTGGGACCACACATTGTTTTTTAAATGGAATAATGTTCTTGTGCCTCTCTCTCTCTCTCACTATATATATATATGTATATATATATATATATATATATATATATATATATATATATATATATATTATATATATATATTATATATGTATATATATTATATATAATATATATATATATATATATATATATATATATATATATATATATATATATATATATATATATATATATATATATATATATATATATATATAGGGTGGACCAAAACGCCTAATTATCTGTTAATCTAATTAGTCTAATCTCTTAATGGATGGTCCGAATTATACAAAAACAGGGATACACCTATTTTGCAATGTGCTCAAAATATTGGTAATTTGACAGTATCCTAAACGATAATACATCTATTACATTTCTCCATGTTTCTCTATAAATAATATGATTTCGAATTCATCGATAATTCTTTGCCTTAGTTTTACAAGACTTGCTGGTTTAGTTTCATAAACTCTACTTTTCAAGTATCCCTAATAAAAATAATCTTTAGGATTCAAATCGGGTGAACGAAGAGGCCATTAAATACTACCTAATCTACCAATCTATCGTCAGGGAAATTTATGATCTAAATAACGCCGAATATTTACTCCAATATGAACTGAAAATTGGCTCCAAGCTTGTTTTTCAAGGCAGGTAGAATTTCATTTCTAGCATAGTTTTTTAGTATGGTTTTCACGTATCCACTGTGGATTTACTTTACTCCAATATGTACTAAGTAAAAAAGTAATACATTTGGCAAAAGTATTGATTGTATGACTGGTTTGTAATGTCAAAGTTTGAACGACAAATTATGAAACTACTTAAAAGCAATCTATTATAAAAATATAAATTGTGTATATAATATCAGCAAGAAGTTATTAAGAAAATATATTATCAATTAAAAAACACGTTAACAGTGTTTTATACGAAGACTATATTTAGAAAAGTGGTGGATGGCCCACTCCATAAAACAAGTAATAAACCTTTATCAAACAGCAGGTGGAAGTGATCTTATTAATAATAAAGAATAAGTGTTCACTAATTATTAATTAGTAATCGGGACTTAATCGTAATGTCCAATGACTTATACAAATTAAGAACATTGCAGATTGTGGGACTGGAAATGTTAACATTTTTAACAACTATAAAGCAAAAGTGGCAGAAGGCTAAGAGAACAGCCATAAAATTTTTTAAAAGACAGGAGAAAGAATGATTTATAAAAATAGAGATTAACGTAATTATCACGAAATTATTTAAACTGATAAAGAAAAGCGGAACATACATGGATGACCATTAAATCTTAAGAAATTGAGGAATATGGGGCTGTATATTAGAATTTGAATAATCAAACGATGTTTAGGAAATGATCACAGCACAACGTAAAAGAATAATTATAATATTAAAAAATACACGGTACCACAATACTGAAACGTAGCAAACGTTAAGAAAAGAGGAAGAATCTTTAGAAAAATTATACCAACGACAAGGCAGAACTGGTAAAAATGAAGTGTCGCTTATGTCATAAAACACAAAACGCAGAAAAGCTACAAGGCCGGATGAAATATTATTGTTAAGAATAATTAACAAGGAAAATATTGCCGTTTTGATAGATCTCTGTAACACCATAAGATGGGATCCTTCCAAAGACTGGCTTCTTTCAACTTCGTAATGATTTCCAAAACGACAAATGCAAAAATTGCAATGAATATCGGACCATTGCTCTAATGAGCCATACTGAGAAAACTTCCATTAATAATTATAAATAGCCGAATATATAGCAAGAAGATTTATAGAAAGGTTTTACATATATACTTTTAAACAGTTTTTGAAAGATTCCAACGTGAAAAATTTATGAATATTTTTAAGAGAGATAACACAAACAGTACACATTGTATTACTATTTACCAAAAACAGATAGCAAGGGTGAGAGTTGAAGAGAGAAAAGACAGAGGAAGTAAACATACTTAAAGAAGTTCGACAAGAATACATATTTTGCCACTTCTATTCAACTTTCCCAGGGAACACCAAAAAAGTTAACAAACGTCAATATTTGCTTATTATTTGTAAGAAGTAAAGCATCACTTATATGGATTATGCGATGAACTATACAAGGAGCGAAAAATCCGGGTAGACGGAGAATGTCATGGCTAAGAAATGCAAGAGACGGTTGGCCTGCAGCTCATTAGAACTCTTTAGAATAACCTTAAGATAGCAATGATAAGTTATAAATCCTCCTCATCTCCGATAGGAAAAGGAACCTAAAGAAGAAGAAGGGATTCCTTCAAATTACCTTTAATAAGGTAATAAATTATTTCGTTTTTTGTTCTAGGGTTTCTGGTAGTTTTTTTTAATACCATCCTCCAAAATATACACCAATTGAGGTTGGTGCCTCAAATTATTTTATCTTGCATCTTTCCCTGTTTTGCAAGCTTTCAGATCCTTAGTTTCTTCTAAAATATTATGTAAAATCGCTTATTATCCTTAAATAACCTTCCTAAGGTCATTTAAGGATAATACTAGATATGAATGCCTAATATAGCTTCTTGAGAACATTTTCCATTTGTCCAATTGTTATATTCTTATTATATATCTATTTCAAGTTATTCTTTTTTATATAACTTCTACATAAATTATTAAAAAAAATGAAATTCAATACAATGTATTACCCCCAAATAATGACATTAGGTCCAATAAGAGGAATCTGAAGATATATTATGAAGATATTTAATAAAAATATTTTCCTCCATTTTATTTACCTTGACCAAGGTGAAAATCTTTTTCGTATAATTATTTCGTTTTGTATTTTAGTATTTTGATAATTGTTTTAAATAGCATCCTACAACGCTTACGCCAATTCAGGTTGGTGCCTCGGTTTATTTTGCATGTTTCCTAGTTAGTACATGTTTCCGTCCCCTTCTTTTTCGGAAAACTTTGCGTATATATACCGTCTCTTTAGTCCTAGAGGCCCATGGTTTCTATTTTCTACCATTTTTTCCATTCATTTCTGTTTTTCGTCTTTTCCTCCCAGCTCGGTATTTTCTTATATCGGTTTTAACTTCTTCTAACTACTTCTTTTTTGGTCTTCCTCTTCTACCTTTTCCACCCTCTTCGGTTAATACTATTTTGTATGTCTTTGTGAGCATCCCATAAATCTGTCCCGGTTTTTTATTAATAAAGCCAATATTTTATATGCTACATCTAATAGAGCAATTCCACTCTAATTTTGGCATAGGTTTTTATCTCCCTTTTTGTGAATTGGACATATAGATGCATTTTCCAGCCTTGTGGCAATTTTTATTTTTCCAAATTCATTTTATTATGTTTTTGTGTAATAGCTGTCCACCTTCCTTAAATATTTCTGCTGTGATGCTATTTTCTCCTGGACTCCTATTAGTCTTTAGCTGCTTCGTTGATTTCGGTCTAATTGTTGTATTGCTCCGGTCCGGTTTGCGATTGTATTTCATTGGCATTTTGTTCTGGGTTTAGCAGTTCCTCAAGTATTTTGCTCACCTCTCTAGTTTTCTTGGTAAATCACCTATTAGCAAAAGCTAATAGGTGATTCACCAAGACCTTCTGCTTCTGCAGAAGTAAAGCCTTCTTTACTTCTGCAGAAGTATGCGATTCCAGAACCTTAGCTTTATTGACTTTGACTTGTTGGTAAAAATTTTTAATCTCTTTGTTTATCATACGATTTTCCATATCTTGTGAATTCATTGCCCAGTATTCTCGTTTCTTTTTTCTGTATGCCTGTGTACTTTTCCTTTGTTGCTTTATAACTCTTCCTCGCTTCTGTTGTATTCAATATGTTTATTTATATTTTAGCTTTTCTTATAGCATCTAATTCCCTTTTACATTCTGTATCAAACCAATCTTTACTGGTTACTCTCTTTTATGTCACTTCCGTTATTATTTTCTTTATTTGTGTTTCATCATTTGGATTCTTAGTCGGTAACATCATTTGGAATTGTGTCTTCTAATCTTTTTGTTATTTCTTGTTTTAACTGGTCTTTAACCTTTTCATCTTTTAGCTTTTTTATGTTATAACACTTGGTTGTATTTAGTTTCTGCTTCTTCTTCTTTCTGCATGGTCCGTGTTGCTATCTGCCCTTAGGAAACTTCTAACATTTACATCCTAACAAAACTTTGGGAACTATTTTTCAAATTACTTTCCTAATTTTGAAAAAAGTTTAAATAAATACCTAATACAGCTTTGTGAGATTTCAAACTTTTACATTCCTTTTTCCTACATAAACTATTATTTTAATAAAATTGTTTAGCATCATTTTAAAATAATGCAAATAAATTTATAAAAGTCACATCCTTAAGGTACTACGTCCTTAAGGTCTACGATTATTAATCTAGCAAAAATAAAGAAAAACTTGCGAATTTGGCTAGTGGTGTAGTAATTATTTGGAGCAGTTTACGTAGAAACAATTATTATTGAACCTACAATCAAATGTGGTAGAGGTAATGGATTTTGACAAGAGATATGAGTCATGCGGATGCAGTACACAAGTTTGTCTGTTATTTACAAGGTCATAGCTCTTGTCAAAATACATTACCTACAACGCAAAACTCGTGACATTTTTTAAAAGCTTTCAGTAGCAAAAAGTTGTCTCCGTATCCTAAAGGCCAAATAATTTTGAAATAGTTCCTTAAATGTGATTTACATTATACATATATACATATATAATATTTTAAAGTTATTATTGTCAAAACTCATAAAATAAGTGGGTTTCAGTTTCCTTACAGGTAGTTGTTCGTTAGTGAACTGTTGCTTGGTTCTAACACATGTAAAGTAAAAAATTATATACCTACTTAATATATTTTATGATTCATTTGACAGAAGTATATAAATTGGTTTTTTAAGAGCAACTTCCCATGATTATGTTCGCCATATTATGAAACCAATACTGGTCAGTAGCAACTCGATTTTTTAACTTCCAAACCGGTTCAGTATTATGTAGTCAAGATGACAGTTTGCATCCTGCATGAACGTGGAAACAATTTCACCAATTAATATTTATTAGTAATTTCTTGTATGTTCGAATAGTTTTTGATAGTTGCTGATGGTACAAAAATATTTTTTTTTTAACTTTATTCAAATTATCTTCTTCAGTTTATTTAATTATCCACTCTCTACCTCTTCACATCTTGTATTTTAACAACCTTTCTTTGTTTGACTGTTTTCTGACTCAGTGTTACGTTTTTTGCATAGCGCTAAATAAAACTGAATAAAAAATCTTTTCTTTACGACCTAACGTTCAGTACAGAAACACAATTACTTCAGACATTTGCATAATAATGGTGTAATTTTTTTGGAATGCAAAGAGTACTGACTGGTGTGAGGTGTGTCGGGATGTTAATTGAATTGCCTTGATTAATAATGAATCAATAAAGAAAATAGTTAAAAATGCAGCTAGTAAAAGTTGTATTGTCTTAACAGATACCATTAAAGAGGTAAACCAAATCATTTTGATTTTAATGGTTCCAGATATTTTAAAAAAATTAAGCGTTGTGTAATGACATGCTGCCAAAATTATATCTTAATTTTTAAAATTCACAGGAGGTAAATTAATAATATATTTGTTAAAACTTACCAGCTTTAACATAGGTTATTCTATTCCAAAAACCGTCGATTTAATCAACCACGTCCAATTTCTTTTAAAATATGTATTTCTCCAAATATTTTTTCATCAATTCGAGCACAAGCGACCTGGTTACAATACATCAGTAATTCTTCAAGTGATTCGTCATTTGCACCTTCTTGAGAATTTCCACAAGCGTGACATATTGGCTTTGTCAAAAACTGTTTTACAATCAATGAAACAAGAGAAAACAGTAACATTAACATCACGACAGTCCTGAACTAAAGCTTACTGAATAAGACCTCTAATACACAACTATCTGATCCAAAAATCAGTTATTTGACATTAATAATAATAGTGTTTCTTTCTACTGCTGGCTGCTTAGAAGTATAGCAGAGTAATCTTCTATTTTTGGAGCCTGTGGTATACTAGAAAGGTAACGTGGACAGTTTTACACTTCATCCGCTTCTTCCTACATTTGGTTTTACACAAGTTACACATTGTATTCGGCAGCGGAATAAGACAAAGAGATTCATTGAGCCCCATGCTTTTCAATTTGATCATGGATAAAATCATCAAAATCATTAACAAAGGAAGAGGATACAAAATGGGAAACAAAGAAATAAAAATACTCTGTTACGCAGACGATGCAATATTGATAGCCCAAGATTAAGATAGTCTGCAAATACTGGCCACAGATTTAACATAAGAGCAAAAGAATTTGATATGACATTCTCATCTCAGAAAACTACAACAATAGTAGTTAGCAAAGAACCAACCAGATGTAAAATAGAAATTGATGGCATCAGTACTGAACAAGTAATAGAAATAAAATAACTGGGAATTACACTGTCAACTATGCAGACCTAGACAAAGAAGTGAGAGATCAAGTACAAAAAACAAATAGACTGGCAAGATGTATTAATAACACTATATAGCGAAACAGACACATTAACACGCCAGTGTAAGACCAATACTGATATATGCCTCAGAAACAAGACCCGACACAGCCACAACGCAAAGGCTACTGGAAACAACAGAGATGAGAGTACTGGGAAGAATTACAGGAAATACGCTGAGAGATCGAAAGAGAAATAAAGACATTAGAAGAAAATGTAAGGTACAGTATATAAATGAATGGACACAAAATAGAACAAAAAAATGGAATAACTACATAAGCAGAATGGAGGAGACCCGTGTCGTCAAAATAGCAAGAGATAAGTCACCAATCGGCAGATGTATCGGATGACCGCGCAAAAGATGGTGTGACAACCTTCCATAGAAGTATTAATCCGCCAATAAACAAGCAGAATTGCTTATAAACAGGAAGAAGAAGAAGAAGACCCATGGTACTCAGACTGACTCGAGCTAGGATCTATATATTTGGGTATTCTGCGGGATAGTCAAACAGACTACCTGGAAAGAATCTATTGTATTGGTGTCATTCTTATAATTGTATGCTTGCGATAGAATGTCTATTAGGAATAGGGCTAGATTAGTGTTAGGAGCATTTCTAGCAACACAACCTGATAGGATTTTGAACACCTTATCAGTTTTCAATAGCGTTGATCCTCACCTCCAATTAACATGTGAATTTGAAATTGAGAATAGCAATAATCCCTTTTTTAGATTTGCGATCCATTCTCATACACTGGGCACTACGTGGTACAGAAACAAATGGCTAGCAGCCGTTTCTTAAATTATTATTCTGCACTTCCAACGAAATATAAACATAACTTAGTACAAGCTCTTAGTCTTACATACGTTAACATAGAGTCCCCTCCTTGAAATGTACCATTTTCTTAAATATCCATCAGCTCTAAATAAACGAACTGACATCGATAATTTGAGCCAGATTTATTACTCTCTCATCTTACACAATAAATAAAAATCACATCATATCCCTTATTCCGAGTTAGACAAATAGTCTAATATTAGTCCGCTATTCAAAACCTCCCGTCAAACAAAATATTCCACATACTTCGTATATTTCTTCATCAATCCCTTTCGACAATTCGCACTGTCAAGCCATGACCACCCACTTGATAGAATATATATACACATGTGCGGCTGCTTTTATTTCCTAAACAAATAAGTCGCAGTGTCTTTTCGTGCTACGTTGTGTCACCACAAGAAAACCAAATGCAGCTGTCGGCGAAATTTAAATTCATTGAACAATTAAATTTCTTTTATGTTTCTTGTTGTGTCGTCTCCAGAATAATAGATATGTTGTTCATCTATAATTTTCATTTCAGAATTTGGCCATCTATCTTCACTGCATCCTAAAATATCGTATGTTCAGGCGAGTCATTTCTTGAATACTATTTGCTGCTTTGCCTGCTTGGTACATGCTTCGAATGTTCCACGTACCAGTCTTTTTAGCTTTTGGAGCATTATTGGCTGACCGGGAATTCTTAGCACCCTCTCCCCACTTAAGGAGTGCAAGGTACTGAGGCTCGTTTGTGTTGGATTTTCAGCCATTGTGGTATCCTGTGGATATCCTTATGGATCTTTCGGGCCAATGCTTTTTAAATGCATTCTTTTTTTTCGAATCCTGAGAAAACTAATAAATATTTTTGAAAAATTTAAACGCAGAATGAAAGATTACGTTATTACCGAGGGCCGAAAGTCCCTGAAAACTTCTATAATATTTATTTTAATAAGTTACAAGGGTGAAAAAAAAGAAAATTTAGTCTGATTTTTAATTTCAAATATCTTATTTAAAAAAACTTTTTGTTTATTCTAAGGGACTTTCGGCCCTCGGTAATAATGTAATCTTTCATTCTGCATTTAAATTTTTCAAAAATATTTGTTAGTTTTCTCAGGATTTAAAAAAAAATGAATGCATTTAAAAAGCATTGGTTCAAAATTTTGCACCTACGCTCTTAATGTGGTAGTTATCCCGTGGCTTTTCACATCTCAATGCCGTTGGCTAAGTTAACTCTTCCGCCTTTGGAGTCAATTTCTCAGCTCCAGGACAATGAAGTGCCCTACCACATGTCAGTTCTTCCACCCGTAGCTGTTGACCAACAAATGGGGGATTACTTTTTACCGGTAATCGTTCGGTTACTTCGCAGTATCACAACCGGTTAAATCATAATTACTGCCTGTGATTATTCAGTATTAGCCCGGTAAAGAGATTTTTCTCTACCACTCCGATCCTGTAATGACATAGCTGCTGCCCTATGCCATACTCTCAGTTGATCTGTGGGTGTTTGTTTGGAAGCCTTATTCACACCTGTCCCACATATCTCTAGGGCGTTCCCTATCAGCCATTGGGACGAGCCATGTTGAAGTTGAGAACTACCCCCTCCGAGTTTGTTTTCCAAGAAGTACTGAAGAGCCCCTACTCAATTCAGAACCACTCCTTCTTGGAAACTACACTGTCACCGGCACTACACGGCAACATTACTTATTGAACCTAAACCCAAGAAATACTGGTTTTATATTAAATATGGTATAGTTCCTCAATAAAGCTCATAGCTTCTTAATTTTTATCCTTGCTATAGATAGCATGTTGGTGTTGGTGGTCGTCCTCTGCTGCGTTTGTCTTGTCGATGTCTTGTCAATGTCGACCACCAACACGCTGAATGGACGACATTGGACGAATATCCAAGAAATGGCAACAAGAAGCACAGAACCGTGAAGAGTGGCGAAAAATGGGAGAGACCTATGTCCAGCAGTGGACAGAAGAGGTTGCATGATGATGATGAATGAATATAGATAGCATGTGTGTATGCAATTCATTAATAAAAACATTATAGTGCTATATATTTATTGTGACAATTAACGATAAAAGCATAGTAATTAAATGTGATATAATTATCCCATAACATACCAATAAAAAATACTATAACATTGATAGTGTTAAGTTGATTTATAGTTTTTGCTTCAGTTTTTCGGGTGACAACCTTGTTTTTAATTTGTTTTTATTTATTCTAAACGACATGGCATGGCCGATGCGGTTTCAAAGAATGGCTTTCGATTTTCTATTCAAGGTAAAACGCGAATTTCGCAAACTTTGTCGGTCGCAACCGGTGCTATGTGAGCGACTCGGTAACATAAGCATGGCTAACCGGCAACGAGAAACACGCCGTTGAGTTTTACACAATTTATTGAAAACAATAGGGTAGGCGATTATAGCACTTTTCAATGTACAGGATGGTTATTTAGTAATATCACACAGAACTACCACGTACTTTGACATCATGAGATTATAGACCAGGGGAGGAACGATTTTCCCAGACAGTCTGTGATATAGGTATCTAACAACTGCTTTCGATACATTTGGTGATAAAAAGATGTAATAAACAAAATATGCAATAGATTAGACGTCATTTTTTATTTAGAAATAATATACAGTGTATTCACAAAGTCTGGCAACGGTAAAAAAAACTTTTACCCGCACTATCTTAACGGATGTGACGTCATCGACATTTTTTTTAAATAGAAAGGGCATATTTTATCTAAAAAATGAAAAGCCCATATTTTTCTGAGTACAACCGTACCAAACTTATCACATTCAAACTTCAGTATACAGAGTGTAAAGAAAACCAGTGCTCGTATTTCTTAAAATTTAATTCATAATTTATTTTACAAAGAAGTCATTTTATATTAAAGACAAACAAATAACGTAATTACAACAAATGCTCGAATGGAGTGGCCTATTGTTGTACGATACAGAAGGTAGATTGTTTATCTATTAAAGATAACCAATTCCATTCAAATGATAATGGCTTTGTAATGGGCTGTAGATCAACAATACAATAAAATAAAGTGGTAACGACTGTATCCAGTATATTGCCAAAACTCAAGTAGGTTGTGAAGACATGTCAAATTCCTTAGCAACCAGACAGTAAGTTCGTAGTTACTATTGGATATGCCAATATTAAATTGATTTGTTGTGTCACATCGATTTAGAAGTCTGCACTAGTATCTTTTTGAGAAATATTACCCTAGTAGAAGTAATTTGAAATTACGATGGTGCTGCCAGAAAAACAGCGAATAGAAGTTTTGATGATCTTATGTTACGGCGCGGCGATCGTAGAAGAAGAATGGCGGAAGTATGCGATATCTTTAATGAAAAATATGCTGATCGAGTACCAATAAGTAAAGCGATGATAAGCAAATTATTGCATGAATTTAATGATATTGGCAATGTTAGAGATAAGCTCAAGAATGGCAGACCCACTGTTTCGGACGACAATTAATTAAATGTTTTACTTGAAATTGAAAAAAATCCTTATTATTCATTTACAACTTTATCAACTAACAATGGGATCTGTCGTGGTGATGTTCATAAAATTCTAAAAAAAAGACGACTTTGATAGACGCTTTTAGTTTTGTGAAAATATGCAAGAGTTATGTAATCGAAATAATGGATTTGAATATAATATCTTGTTTTTCAAAGAGGCAACTTTTTGTTTAAATGGTACCGTTAATAGGCAAAATTGTCGTTATTGGGCAACAGAAAATCCCAATTGGACAATGGAAGTTTATACCCAATATCCCCAAAAAGTAAATGCATGGGCTGGGATTGTTAGGAACACCATTGTAGGCCCGTATTTTTTGACGTTACTGTGACGGGTGCAAGGTATTTAGAAATTTTGCAAATCTACGTAGTTCCATTTTTAACCGCAACATTTCTAGATATCAATAATCCTGGTCAAATAGATGCGACCATTTGGTTTTATCAGGATGGAGCAAGTCTACATTATGCTGTAGCGGGTAGAAATTTTCTAAATTCAACTTTTCTCAATCGCTGGATTGGACGACGCGGCCACATTTAATCCCATGGACTTTTCTATTTAGGGTTATTTGAAAAGTAAGGTATATGCAAACCGACCTATCAATTTGGTACCTCAAACAGAGAATTCCTACTGAAATGGAACAAATTACACCAGTGATGTTGTTAAACATAACCCAAGGAGCTCAATTCGAGCATTTGTTGTAATTATGTTATTAAATACTTCTTTAATAATTTTCTGAGTAAAATAAATTTTGAAATAAATTTTAAAAAATACGAGCACTGGTTTCCTTTACACTCTGTATACTGAAGTTTGAATGTGATGAGTTTGTACGGTTATACTCAGAAAAATATGGGCTTTTAAGTTTTTACATAAAAATATACCCTTTCTATTTAAAAAAAAAATATCGATGACGTCACTTATGCTAAGGTAAAGTACATTCATTTAGCAAATTCTCATCAGTAAATATGAGCACGTGTTGATATTCGCCGTCTCATTCGTCAAGAGGCTATTAAAATAATTTATTACCTTAAGCCAGCCAGATTCTCATGTTACAGATCCACACTTGCCAGCATTTTAAATTCAAATTGTATCGTGTTGATTTTTAAGTTAATATATTGTGTTATATTTATGTTATTAGTTATTGTTAAGTTATTTACTGGTCGTGTTCTTTTTTAGAGTTTAGTTTAATTGTGATATAATGAATAAATTTCAAGAAATTCTTACACTAACAGTTTCAAAAGTAAATATTTTTAAAAATCATATGATACATAGGTCGTACATCAGTACAACCCTGTTTGGCTTACACGTGGTTCTATTGACGATTGGGAATTTGTAAAATGAATAGGGTTTATTTGAGGTTTATTTTCAAAAAGGTTAAAAAACAAAAGTAATGAAAATTATTACTTTTGTTTTTGAGTTAAGTCATGAGATAATAGGCCGTTTCCACACTTTATGAATAAACTGTATAAACAATGTAAGATCGCAATTTGATTTGAAATATTAAAAGGACAGGTAAATTATATGGGAAAATGACACAATTTTACTGAAAAAGCTTAGAAAATCCCTTAAAATGAAAGTTTGTTAAGTTACTTTTGTTAATTTGTTGTTTACTATTTGCAAAAATATCTTCAAAAGTCGATTTTTTGAAAATTATTAGTAACTTTTCTAAAAATACACAAAAAACTTTGATTTAGCGCGTTAGATTAATGACAATATCACAAATATTCAGTTTTTAAAATTACAAGGAGTTTCAGTCAATAGTTATTGCCAACTTAAAATTGTTTATCCCAAACAACTTTTATCTACAACGTTATTATACGTAAACTATTGGGTTCACATGAATTTTGAAAGCACAAAATTGAAGAAAAAAGGCTTATTATATCATATTCTTACTTGAAATTCTGGACTTCCGAATCATTTTTAGAACATGACTGCCTGCGACTTCTCTGGGTTTACTGCGATTTTCCATTGAGTGCACCAATCTTCCAACTGATCTAGCGCATGTTGCTGGTATCTTTTCGTTAGGTTTAAGTCCAGACTTCTCGCTGGTATTACTGTGCCATTGGCATATAGACTGAGCATATTGTCACTAATTACGTGAAATGAATAGATAATGACAATAGAATGCCTACTGCTTCCCAGTTCTATTTTTTTTTAAGAGACTATAACTTTGGAATTAATAAAGTTAGTAATATCTAAAAAGTATGTCATTTAGCAATAATTAGACATTCGTAATTTCTTATTAATATAGGTATACAGTGCATTATAGACACTGTAAAATCGCTAATGCAAAAATAATTATGACAATATCAAAATAAACAGAAAAATTCCTGTACGTAATAATCACTTATATTTGCACTAAAAAGCATGAGTGACCTTCAGGTTGTCTACACTAAGTATGTAATTTTAAAACAATATGTTTTTGCAGATAAGTAAATGAACCTAAATCTAAATAAAATGTCTTCGTTGGTAATTTGTAGATAATAGATTTTTGAAAACAAGGAAATACGTTTAAAAATTCAGTAAATTATCACTTAGTTATTTCTGTGCATTATTTTTAGTTATCTTTATAGTTTTTCCTGTCTTTCTTTTTCCTATTATTAGTTATTATTATTATAAAACAAATAAGGGCAGAGGAGCGAGCTCCTATTAGCCCAAAAAACAAATAAAAATATTATAAAACTGATAAAAATTATAAAGTTACAATTAAGTTAGGAATGTTACCTCGAAGACGTCGATGCTTGAATGTCGTAAGTCGAATGACGTAAGAATGGTAGTATATCTTCAGAATTAGGTATTTGGAGATCTGGACTCCACACTGGCTTTGCAAACTCAAGAATAGGTCTGACATATATTGAGTAAAGTTTACTAACAGAGGTTAGATATATACGTGTAAAACATTTACGGATCAGAAAAATTTTCGAGTTTGCACGTTTACATACCGACACTATGTGATCAGACCAATTTAAGTTACTATTAAATATCACTCCCAAGATCGTTGTGTGAGGTTACTGACTTTATGGAATGTCCATTAATAAACTACGGTAGTGATGGATTGATTTGACAATTGTAGTACAACGCATTTTTCAATGTTAAGCGAAAGTAACCATTCTGAGGACCATTTGAATATTGCTTCAAGACCGTGTTGAAGAACATATTGGTTACTAATAAGATTCACATATAATTTCTTATCGTCAGCGTATATCGAAACGAGCGGAAGATTACTAGTGTAGATACAAAAGAGTAGTGGTCCAAGTACTGATCCTTGTGGGACTCCGCTCAACTTATTTATCTAGAAAAGCTTCCCCAGTACGAACCCGGGAATATATGTCGGATAGAAATTTTAAATCGAAATTTTTAGCTTTACGCGGATACCATAGTGATCCAATTTAACTAGTAATCAACGTTTAGGAACACTATCGAAAGCTTTGGAGAAGTCTAATTAGACTACAACATTGATCAATTGTATACACAATGAAGTAAGTTTGTGATCGTTGAACAACCCTTGAAAAACCCATGCTGTTGATGAGGGACATTTTCTTGAAATAGGACACATAGCTTCCGAAATAGAGGTTTTAAAGGGTCAAAGATCGGTTTGAAGCAATTATAGAAGCCATTGAAAAGGCAGTTATGACGCTACTGATGCAAAACCTAGAGTTAAAGGTAAAGGGATACGACATTAAATAAAATCCTTTGATTTTATTATGTGTTTGAAAATAATGCATCCAATTCTGCCAATGGTTGTCAAAGTTAGAAAATTCATTTAATCATTAGACATAGATATTTGTGAAGCTATAAAGGAGGTTTGAAACTTACCGCTTGCTTTGGAAGAATTAAGGATGGGACCATCTATATTTGATAATATTCCAAAGTAAAAAACACTTGTGATAATGTTCAAATTGACATTTCTACTCTGAGAAAACGTACAGTTTCTACTAAAGTAGAAAATAATCGCTTTCAGATCGAATAATTTAGTCATGAAACGATAAATTTGACCACGAATAAAAAAATATTTATTTAGTAGGGAAAACCATATCGGGAAATATAGATGGGCTAGTAAATCAAGATTTAACGTACACCTCAGAACATTTTGATTTGAATTCTTCAGAATTAGAAGCTTTCAGAACAAGAATACTTTTAAAAACAAAAAAGAGTAAAAATAATTTACCTTTGAAAGCTCTCGACTGGCTTGATTTGATGTCTTAGCATAATACATATAAAATCGATGTTTCCAGTATTTAACCAACGAATGGTAAAATTTGCCACAATTACTGTAACAAGGTGTACTTGTGAGAGAAGTTTTTCTAAGCTAAGCATAATAAAGTCGAAACTTTGATCGATACTGCTGCAAGACAATTTGGAACATCTAATGGTGTCCTTTCTCGAACAAAAACTTGGTGTAAATATAGACAAAGATACACTGGGGTGCAAAATTAACCGAAGACTCAGATTTTTCCTAAAAACTGGCATTTAAAAAAGTTTAAGATGTCCCCAATTGAGTATTTAATAATAAACAAAATTTAAAAGTCAAGTTTATTACAACTCAAGAATGTTACACAGAAAAAACAATAAACCATTCAAAAAATTTGAAAATCTGTAAAGAAACATAAATTATTTTTTTAATATAAACATTTTTTATGGAAAATGATATTTAGAAGAGTGTATTACGGCATACTTCAGATTAAGGCAGCAAAGTCTGCTTAGGAGATTTGTTCCCATTCGTCACGAACTGCTTGCTCCAAATCATTCATGGTTTCAAACTCACCATGGTTACGTCGCATACATCGTCCCAGAATAGCCCATGCATGCTCTATTGGATTTAAGTCTGCACTCCTAGAGGGCCATGGTAATAAACGAATCCCAACTTTATTCAAGTAATCCCCTGTTATTTTTGTGATGTGCGGACGAGCATTATTTTGCATCAGCCGAAAGTTTTCTTCAACAAATGGGGCAAATGGCACTACATGATCTTCCAAACATTGCTGAACATACTGTTGAGCGTTCAAATTGCCCTCTTGAATTGTAACAAGTTCTGTATGAGCCTCTAGGGAAGTGCCTGCCCACACCATTATACCACCTCCACCAAATTAAACTCTCGGAGTAAAACAACATTGCTGATAAAATTCACCAGCTCTTCTCCATATTCTAGACTTCCCATCTGATGAGTATCTGTTAAATCTTGATTCATCCGTGAAAAGCACAGCACTCTAATCGACAAAACCCCAATTAAGATGTTCGCAAGCGAACTGTAAGCGTTGCCTTCGATGATCTGCTGTTAATAGAAGTTCCGTGACAAGTATTCTGGACCTTAATCCATATTCGTTTAAGCTTCTTCGAACGGTTTAAACGGAAACTGTGTTTATATGGACATCATTTAATCGTTGAACAAGTACTGGTGCTGATAATGTACGATCGCGTAACGCTTATAACCTAAGAAAGCGATATTCAACTTGACTTTTGTTTCTTCGTCTACCTTGACCTGGCATCCTGGTGTATTGTCCTGTTTTCCGAAATCTTTGTACTGTATCACACACACATACTTCGAGAAATTCCTAAAGCATTTGCGATGTAACAAATGCTCCGGCCATCATCCTGTAAAGCAGCAGCTTGTGCTACTTCTTCTGGTGTCATAATTTTTTAATGCAATCTTTAAACAGGACACAATGCAAAAACCTACAGCCGAACTTATTATCAGGTACAGTACCACAATAAACTTAAATTAATCATCATTTTGGCTTTACAACCCTGTGTGGGTCCAAGCCTCCCCAAGAATTTTTTTCCAATCGTCCCTATCCATCGTCTTCCTCCGCGCCAAGCACGTATTTCCATATTTCTCATATCTTGATCTATGTTATCTGGGAATATTGTTCTGGGCCCTCCTCTTCTTCTTTGACCAATAGATCTATCAAGGAGCGTTTTTCTAGCTGGGTTGGTTTGCTCCATCCGCATTACATGGCCTACCCACCTCAGACGTCCTATCTTAATGTGTTTTACGATATCTGGTTCCTGGTATATTCTATAGAGTTCGAAGTTGTATCGTCTTCTCCAGACACCATTTTCATTAATCGCTCCATAGATTCGCTTTAGTATTTTTCTTTCGAAACATCCTAACATGTTTTCATTGCTTTTTGTTAAAGTCCATTTTTCTGAACCATATGTTAGGACTGGGCGTATTATTGTTTTGTAGAGTTTTACTTTTTTTATTTCTTGATCTAACTTAACAAAACGTATGTGTAAAAGTGTTGCTGTTCGCACAAAACATCTAAACAGGTTCAAACAAGAAAAAATCGTTATCGCTAATAAGGCATAAATTACAATTCAAACAAACTAAACAAGTTTTGATCTCAACATAAAGTAAAAACAAAAAAATCTCAGTGTCCTGACCCCAGTGTAGTTTAGTTGACGAATTTAAAAAAAATCTCATCATTCCAGCGGCGACTGGTATTGTGTAATGTGTTGTTATAATAAATGTTTATTGCCTATCTAATTATTTTTTATATACTTGACCATCTATATTTTTCTTATGGTCATGTAATAATTAATTTAATATAAAAAAAAACGTAACTCGTTTACAAATTTACTGTTCGAACAAATACCTACATTTGAATTTAAAAATTTATTTAAAAAAATTTGTTGTAAACTGTTTTTTATCTATGAATATACCATTGTTGGAAACTAAAAAACAAAACTATATGGGGGAGGTAGGTAGGTTGCGATTTTCAGCACTGGAACCTAAGTAAAATGTAATGACATGTCTCGCAAAACAGAAAACCAAAAAAGATATATCGATGGAAGGCAACCGTATATACGTATTTCTGACTATTGGTCTTCTTCAGTACGGTGCCGCCAAGTTAGAAAAGGAGCTCCTTTTCTAACTACTGAAGACGACCAATAGTCAAAAATGCTTATATACGATTGCTTCCAACGATATACCTCTTTTGGTTTTCTGTTTTGCGAGACATGCCATTACATTTTAGTTTTAATATTTACTCGCATTATCCTTTTCTATATATATATATATATATATATATATATATATATATATATATATATATATATATATATATATATATATATATATATACATACATATATATATAATATATATGTATATACATATATATATATATATATATATATATATATATATATATATATATATATATATATATATATATATATATATATATACATATATACATACATACATACATACATACATATATATTATGACTTGGCGGCACAGTATTGCTACCGAGCAATAAAGTATAACGAGTATTGGTTTCTTTGATATTTCTAACATTTTCATTTTTTTTGCGAAATATGCCGTTAACTTATACTTAAAATTTTGTAAGAATATACCGTAATCTTACAAAGGTAGCCTCGACAGATGTACTACGGTAATTTTTGCGGCTTGATTTTGTTCCCCATATTTTTTTTGTAGAAAATTGTTCGTTTAAAAGTCATTACGAACATTCAATGTTCCTTAAAGTGTCGCCACTGGCAATTTAAGGAAAAAGTTCGGCGATATTATCGCGCTCTCACTCGTGTTTGTTTGTGGCTTGCGCTTTTAAGTACAGTCGTTGCACTTACGAGTAATCGTAATAATTGACACATTTTAAATGAATGATTCGCCTTGTTACATAAAAGTTATGCAAAGTCTGGTTTTAATGATTGTAAACATCAGTCAGCGCTAAATATCTATATTCATTAGAACAGTGCTACCAAGTTTTAATATTAATTAATAGTATCTATACATATCATGTGGTCAATAACAAATATATTATATATATTGTCTGAATATTCATTAATATTAATTGACCTAAAAATTGGCATCAGTTTCTACATGTTTTTTTATTATAGGAGTTTTTTGTATAACAAAAATTTATTTGGAGCATACAATGATCTCTATTATACAGGGTTGGGTACCTAAAAGAGCCCACTCTGCTATATGGCAATAGTAATTGGATTTTGTTATCTTTGTTATCTGTTAACGATATAGACATCTGTCATTTGTCAACCCTCCTCCGGTTCGTCAAACCCTTAATTTTGAGTAGGGAATAGACCATGGGTCGGATGTTCGAACGCTAATCAAAACTTGATTGCAATCAAATATATTATTAAAATCAAATACGTCACATTTTGAGGTTATGTTGGCTGATTTATTTTATTCAATTTTATTATTTTGCGTTTTAATTTAAATTAAACCTAGAAATAAATTTAAACTCTTTCTGATGTTAATTTCATGTTTTTATTTACAAATCAATAATAATAATAAGCAATTTTTAATCATTTTGACAGCTGCTGTGACGTATTTGCTTGTAATTAAATATTTGATTACAATCAAGTTTTGATTAACGTTCGAACAACCGGTCCTATATGTGACAAACCCATTAGACAGCATTTCGTTAAAGAATTCAAGTATCCATGATTTTTCTATTCATATTAACTCTATTATTTATAATAGGTAATAGGTATCAATTTACTAAAAGTGCTCTACCTCTTAAAAACCAAGTGTCTATGTTTTGCTACTGTTAATGACAATATTTTTGTCACATTAAAAATTACATTGAAACCTTACTAACCTAACCTAAAAATTAACAATTCCGCCATAATTGTAACTGTAACTAAAATATCTACAGCTCGCTATGACTTCCCATTATATCGGAAGTATGCATTTAACTATTTCTAATGGAACACTCTATATATTATTGTGTTGAAAATTGTAAGAAGTACTGTACGCCCAAAACAGCAATAGACGTGAGTTGCGCGCAAACATGAGTAGGGAAGCAGAATTTGTTTGCGGCTTAAATTACAGGTTTGCCACGGTTCCTATAAATACTGAGTGGTTTCTTTATAGGTATGTACAGAAATTTTGTTTACATAAATCATTGTTTTGCAAAATAATGACTGTATAACGAGTTGCTTTTAATTATTTAAAATTTGTTAATTTTAAATGTTTATTTAACAATTTTACTTAAATAATAGCCCCTTTAAAATGAAATCATCCTCAATAATTTTCACTTTGTCTAAAATTTTTCCCACTCTTCTACAGAAAATATTTTAAATAACTCATCCGACAATTTGTGAGTAGATATAAAAGTGAAATTTACATTTCGTGTTCCAACATACTTTTTTAGCGCTGTCCAAATAAGCTCTATCGGTTTTAAAACTAGATGATATGGAAAGCTATATGGAAAGAGGATATTATGGATAAGGTGCATTATGCAGCATGATGACACTGTTGGGAGGTAGATTACTTAACAATTTTTATTTTACCGTTTTTTGTAGTTTACAAAATTCATATCATCATTTCGCGGATCATGGACAAACTGGCTCTGTGTAGAATATTTCCCAACCTTCTGCTTGAATATGCTGGACGTAACTTCAAGCCCTTTGGTATTAAATTATTGTCTCTACATCTTCATATGTTCATATTCATATATAAATGTTCATATCATGTTAATTACCCGATTTTGTTTTGTGACTTCCATCTCGCATAAGATCCACCGACAAAACCTGCTTCATTCCCTGCACCCAAAATCAAACGTTACACACTGGGAGACGTGTTCTTTCCATCAGTCCAACTATTACTGTGACTTTGGCTTGCACATCAGTAAACACAATAAATATTTTCTTGTTTCTAAATTGTTTTTAAATTGTCTCAAATACTGTAATCGTAGGTGTCTTATAATATTATGTTTTGCTATTAAAAGTTTTTCAATTATTTGCTGTTTTTTTTTAACAAAATCTGAGATTTGTAATTTCTAAGCGCATACTTTTTTTGCATCCTTTATAATCAAATGATTTAACAAATCTTTTGTGAATTTTGTTTACAGTGGATAGTTGTTTTTTCGTTATATGAAAATTAATTAATTTGCCGACGTAACAGACCTTGTAGAACTGTTTGTAATTTTTTTGAAAACCTAAAAATATCTCAGATTATTTATAACTTTCCCTATTCATCATTCTGACTACAACCCTGCGTTGGTCCTAGCCTCCTCAAGAATTTCTCTCCAGTCGTCTCTATCCATCGCATTCCTCCACCAAGCACGTATTCCCATGTCTTCATCGATGTTATCAAGGAACCTTGTTCTGGGTCTTCCTCTTCTTCTCTGACCAATGGGAGCTCCTCTATCAAGGAGCATTTTTTAGCTGGATCATTTTATTCCATCCGTATTACATGCCTTATCCACCCCAGAGATCCTATCTTAATATGTTTTACGATATTTGGTTCCTGGTATATTCTATAAAGTTCGAAGTTGTATCGTTTTCTCCAACTCCATTGTCATTTACTGCTTCATAGATTCGCCTTAATACTTTTCTTTCGAAACATCCTAACATGTTTTTGATTACTTTTAGAGTCTGAACCATATGTTAGAACTGGGCGTATTTTTGTTTTGTATAGTTTTATATTTGTATTTATCGATATAATTGTGGATTTAAAGAGAAGATTGAGCCCAAAATAGCATCTGTTGTCTGTGCAAATTTTGCGGTAGTATTATTTTTAGTGTTAAGGAGCGCTCCCAGGTATACAAATTCGTTCACTGCTTCGATGACGTCGTTTTCTATAACAAGTGGTCGTAGGATGTGTGGTTGCGTGCTTATTTTCATATACTTTGTTTTGTTGGTGTTTATTATTAAACCCATTTTTGTAGTTGATTCTTTTAATTCTACATACGCCTCTCGTGCAGCGTTTTCTGTTCTCCCAACAATATTGATATCATCAGCATAGGCAAGGGTTTGCACTAATTTATTATATATTGAACCCATAGTTATGATTTGTGACATATGTATTACTTTTTCCAGAGCCAGATTAAACAATATACAGGAGAGAGGATCTTCCTAACGCAGCCCGTTATTTATTTCAAAAGGTTCAGGCAGTCCCCCCTCAGTTCAGTTCTCTACATTCAACTTTTTTGTTAAATTTGTCAAATTTGTCAATGTGCATTGTCTTGTGGTTACCTTGAATTATTTTCTGTTAATCTTT